>NW_025335438.1:4827132-4865617 GCF_004798865.1 Varanus komodoensis
GGTGTGAAATATGACAGTTCAGTTACAATTTGTATATTAATCCAAGAAGTACAGATCAAGTCAGTTTGTATCAGAATTCACAAAGTTCACATTTCTGCACTATCCCTGGCTGGCAAACTCATTTCAGAGCTGTAACTGAAAAGGGAAATTTAGCCAGGAGTGACTCATACATCCACCACCTGGAACACCAGAAAATGTCAGTCAATTTAAACCCATATGTTCCCCCTCCAGACAATCAGAAGAGTTACTGTAGATTTTCTTATCTCTCTATCCTCAACATAATGCGGAAGTTCCAGCTTCAAGTAAGGATGCACAAGGACTTAATTTCAGTTTGTTAACCATCAGAATTCGCCTTGTTTGCACCCCCCTATGGAAACATGAGCACATTTGGGGGGGGGCAACAGTCACATAACTCCGAGACTGCAATCACGTTTGGAAAACGAATTCATTAGGAATAGTTTCCGTTTTAAAAATGTGTATTCTAGAGGAAAAACACATTTCCTCAGTTCCCTCAAGAAGAGAATGTACATTTGAGGGAACACTTTAAAGAATGTGCACCCAAATGTGTTTGTTTCCCACGCAATCTCCAACAGAACTCCCTTTTGGGAACAGCAATAATGTGGACCTCCCTAAGGTGTAACTCTGAGAGCTGCACAATCTTGATTCTTGCAGCTTCTCCCACCCCTGGCTTCAGTCCCCAGGTTCTCTACGAAATTCAAGGAAAGCCCCTGCTTAAAATTTGGTCTGTTTTGACCATTCCAAGCTGAATGAATCAATGGACTGAGTAGGTATAGGGCATGTGTCTATGCTCCCAATACTTGCAGGTCCTGGAAGCTCATAGGGGTATTGTTAGGGCAAATAAGCTAAAATGCAACTCCTTTTTCTATATTTTAAAAGCTTATATACTTTTGCATATCAAGGCAGCGCTAGTATTTAGAAACAGCTACTGTATATATTTAGGTGTTCCCATTTTGCTGCTTCTAAATAGTGAGACACTCAACCCATTGAGTTCAGCATTAAAGGGAACTGTGATATTTATTTTGCTATATAATTTAAAATGTGTACATCATTTTGAGAGTGCATCACCCTGACATTCTGGGATATGTCAAGTTTCACATAAGCCAAATAAAATACCCCGCACCCTGCCTCATAATTTGACAAGCCCCAAAACACATCCTACACATAGCAGCTGAATGCACTGAGTTCATTACAGTTACTCAGTATGCTGAAAAATGAGTTCACCAGTATAGGAATATTTTTGACGGAATCATTTAGGCAATCAAAACACAAGAATGTAGAACATGAAACATAGACTAGAACCATAAGGTTGTTCTGCACGATCAAGATGAGGTTGAACAGTGTGCATTAGAGAAAAATGAATATTGATTGCTTAATTAATAAAGTATTAAACTTTACCCATATTGAATTATACAATATTTAAATAGAATATGAATATTTGATGGTATGGAAGTTTTGGGAACTTCATAAAAATGAGAATTTAAACATTTACAGTCTCTGTGGCAAAATTATGTTGACTCTGTTTTTGACCAGTTTTTTTTTTTTTTTTTCCCCATGAAAGTGGTTTAGTTAGGAACTTAAGAGCTCCTACTATGTCAGACCAAGGATCTTTCTAGTCCAACATTTAGTTTTCAAAGAGGCTCACCAGATTGTCTATGGAAAGCCATCTAATGGTATGGCTATCACTAACTGCTGTCATAATGACTTCCGTAGTTTAACTATGTGCTATGGTTAAGAAAGAAGAAGTGCTTCCTCTTGTCTTTCCTGACTAGGCATAGATGAACAAGTGATGCTCAAGCTCACCAAAGTTTTCCAAACATCACCTCACTGTTCATTTATTCTACCCTCAATCACTGTTTGTTTTACACAAATAGGAAAAACAAACAGCTGCCAAAACTGAAAGTTGGACAACTCCCCAAAAGTTGCTGAAATATCCCCCATAAAGTGTGGACAATTTTAAAATGTGCATTTGTTTTTTTAATGTACAAAATTGCACACACTGGGGAAATTTGCACATACTGAATATGAGTACATGTTCAAGAAATTGTGGCAGACACATGCTGCTGCTTGTACTTGCATTCAGGATGGCAAATGGCATGCTCACATGTTTTGCAAACAGAGAAGAAATTCTTGTAGCATCCCACAGCATCCCATTCTTTGTCCCCTCTTAAATCTGCCATCTCCTGCCTGTCTATCAGGTGATCAGCTGGAAGATTTCTAGGCTGCTGCAGTCATATTCATCTACTCACTGGCCATTTTCAGCCAGCCAGCCTGTACATTACATTCTTCCTTCCCCACCTCTTCATTTTCCTCGTACTGACTAATTGGTCACTGATTCATGATTGGTTTGGGGTTCTCCACCCATCATCACACTTTTGTTTAACATATTTCTACAAACTGTGGCATTTCTCCAAGTCTGCTGATATCTCAATCGTGTCTATGGACGATGCTTTCTTGTTTACAGAAAGACTGAAGAGGATTGTGCCACTATTAATATATAAGATTATATCGAAGACACCTCCCTATGCAAGAACTTATTTTATACACATATGTGGAAACGTATTGAAAGGGGCAATGACCATCCAGGGGATCATTTGTGTTATGCCATGTGCTGTGCTAGGTCCCTGTGCTTTCCAAGCTGCAGCTCCATTGTACTCTCCACATATTATACATGGATACTGATACCTTCAAAGTAGGCTATGTGGGTCTGCTGCTTTTTCAAAGTTCTGGTACTGAAAATGGTGTATTAACAAGCAAAACCTTTACCAAAGGTAAGAACAATTATTTCTTCCCCTGCACACATATATATGACACAGACTGAAAAAGCATGGATATAGTAAAATCACTATAATTTACTCACCCACTAGTGTGAGTTTTGTACAAATGCCAGGCAAAAGAAATGCTCTGTAGACTAAACCAAGCTTTCCCAACTTGGTGCCCTCCAAATATTTTGTATTTGAACTCCTATTAGCCCCAGTCAGCATGGCCAATGGTCAAGAAAGCTGGGTGTTGTCCAAAATATCTGGAGAGCACCAGATGGGAGGAACCTTGTATAGACAATACTGATGCAGCTGGAACAAAGGTTTGACTCCTTATGAGGCAGCTGCCTCCGTTCCAGAGCATTTGTTTAAAGTTCAGCACTAGCATTGGTTCTGATTGTAGCGGTGAGGCAAACCGCCCCCACCAAATGCTGCCGAAAGTGCCCACCTTCCGACAACTCCCGGGGTCAAAAAAGACTTAATCCAGGCCCCTGACAAAGAAGTGGCACTGGACCAGCACACGTTGACCCAAGACTTAGGGGAAAAGAGTCTTTATTAGACTACAACAAACATATACAAACAAAGGAAAAGGTACAAAGCACTTCAGTTACTCAAGAGTAAGGGAAGGGGGAAAGGGGAAAAAGGATGAGGTAGTCAATTCAATACAATTTCCTGAGGTTGTCCCCCTTCAGGGTCATTTGACCGTCCCAGACTCTAAAACAACAAATGAACTGGTTCTCAGCATTCTTTTTATTCCCTCCCCAAGCCAGCATAACCCTTTGATCCCCTGTGGGTCATTGAAAAATCCAAGCCTTATGTCCTTCCCAGGGTGCAAGACCTGCAGAACCATTTGTTTTATTGCCCTTATCTCTCTCCCTACATCCTGGAATTCCTCCCGGGGAAGATGATATCTGACATTGTAAATTTTCAGGCCTTCAACCCTTCTCCTCCCACTGCATGACCTCCTCACCAAAGCGTCCCTGGCACAACCACCTGTAGCTTCTCTGCAATTCCCACCAGGCCAGCCAACTCTGTCTTTTAACCCCTGCCATTCCTCAAGCCTCAAAAGGCCCTTTCCTTTACACTGATCGTCAGGTCATGACAATAGTCAAAACAATTGTTGCTATACTATGAGATCTGTTTACAGTGACCTCGTCCTGGTGGGTACTCCAGCTATAATTACAGATGTGTTGCAGTGGTACCAAATGGTCCTGGCTGCCTCCACTGATAGAAAAACAAGCACAGTTTTCTGAGTCTTCAAGTGTTCTTGGTCCCTTGGAAATGACTGGGGACTCTTGCACTGGGCATAGTCTTTGTGTGCCCTTAGGACAATCCAACTTGAGTTAAAGCTTTATCCAGCCTATTAAATACAACCTGGCCTTCACATTAGCAACATTGTGAACCTTCTTTATTTCAACCCCAAAGCAGGCAATCTAAAGTCTGATGGAAACAGGGCAGAAGTTCTATTATGGGCTTAGGCCAAAACTGCAGAACAGGGAAAGGCAATATCAGTGCAATATCACAAAACAATGAGCAAGTTCAATGGCAAATGACAAATAGGCAGAGTAACACAGTCTAGCTAGCACAGGTCTGTATTAAAGTGCCCACATAGTTCCACAGACTCTGCGGTGCAATCCTTCTGGTGCCTATGCTGGGCCTCTCTCTCTTTCTGGGACACATGCACTCTAGGGCTTGACTGCAGGAAAGGACCATGGTGCAGTCTCATCTGATGCTTCTGTCAAACTCTTTGTACTTACAAGGCGAGTTGTTCTTAGCACCAGTATTGAGAGATAAGGGCCATGAAGTTCCTTCCCCTTGGGATGCAGTCCCTCTCCATTTGCCAGGGTGGAGATTCTTGAAGAATCTCTTTTTTTTAGTCTGTTCTGTCAGGTGATCACTTATTTCTAGCTCTGAGGTGGCTTCTTGAAGATTGTCTGGACACTTACTGTCAATAGGTTTGTTAATGGGAGTACTTGGCCTGTTAATGGGAGTACTTGAGATGACCTCCGCTAGGGCATTTGCATTGCAAAGCCAGGATCCAGGTGACTTTAGCTTTAGCAGAGACCTGAAACTGACTGCAAAAGGGAGGATGCCTAAGTGGGCCACTTGAGGCCACTCCAGGCTGATCATAACTTTTTTTTGAACTGTGGCCAATTTTACTTTTTTCTATCAAGGATTTAAAAAAAAAAAAAACCTTATTACTTACAGGTGTGATATTTTCAAATGTTGGCTTTACTGATTGTAGAAGGAGTATCTGAATCACTGGATCTAAATCTGTGCCATAAAGAAAAGATTAGGAAGTATCCAGTTATATTTAAAATAAAACTAAAGGAGGGTCCAGAATTGTGTCTGATCCAAATAGCCACTGAGGTAAACAGATATTAGTGCAACTGTTGTCCCTTTAATAGAATGGTGCTTCACTGAGTTTTGTTGGCAGACACCGTTAGGCAGCCAACCTAATTGACAAGTATATTTCAGTATTATTCACTATTATCTCAGACTCACTATTGAAAAGTATGATTACAGGTGTAATCCTATGCATGTTTAGGCAGAACCAAGTCCCATAACTCCCAGAATTCCACAGCATATTAAATAGAGCCTTTCCCTCCCATATTGTGATGCAATGTCATGTCAGACATGCCTTTATACCACCAGCATGAAAAGTAGTTAACAGTGTGACTATTAAGGGTCCAAATCTAAGATAAAGAAAGAAAAATTAGCATTTATATAAGCAATGCAAGAGAGAAAGCGGGAAAGGGGAATAAAGCAGTAATTACAGCCAAAGGCCTTGAAAAGTAACACAAAGACATAGGACACAGCTGCTGCAATTTAACAAGTCAGCAAAATAATAATATGTATGGGCTTTGGGGTCCAGATTGCTAATTACTTAAGCTCCTATTTATGTAGCATGCTTAGCATCTGACCAAAGATAATATAAAGGGAGTTGTTAGATACTGAATAGGTCTGATAACCTGCTGGTTGGGAATATTTGAGTGACAGCTGGGCTCTGGAAAAACTGAGCCAAGTTTCAGAAGCAGATGAATTGAGAAATGTTTTCACTCAATCCAGTACTGCAACTAAATTTCTGTTGAAATTCAGAGGAGAAAACTCTTCTGAAATATAGTTTTTTGTTCAGATTGGTAGGGGTAGAATAACACAGAGGAATCATCTATGTATTTGATGTGTGTCAGGGAATGGTATAAAACTTGATACCAACATGTGACTTTAAACTGAAACAGTGACATGAATTTTAGAGTGACTATATCACACATTGGTGTCCATCTCGCACTATCGCAAATTCTAAACTCAGTATGTACTTAATTCAAAATAAGTGACACTGGATTCAATGTATGACTAAAAGTGTAACCCTACAGGTTGCAGCCTCAGTGCTTGAAAGCCTTGGGATCTGGTAGCTTATGGACATCTATAGAGTGGAGGAGCAGTGCAAACATGCTGTGCTGTATCTCCTGCTCTGCATTTTCACAAAGTAAAAAAGTAAATAAATACAAAAATATCTTAAGCTGAAGCAATTTCAGTAAAAACTAGACCTGTTAAAACTACTGACATATCCCATCATATGTCATTAAATGCCTGGGAGTAGTGGGCAGTCTTAACCTGATGCCAGGCAGGGAGAGATTATTCCATAACTGAGGGCCACCACTGAGAATACGTTTCCCCTAGATTTCTCCCTTCAAGCCTTACTTTGAGATGGCAGTCAGAGGAAGTCCTCAGCTGTAGCACCTGGATAGATTGAGGCCAGGAGAGACGTTCAGCTAGTATTGCAGTTCCAAGCTATGGAGGGCCTTACAGGGCAAAACCAACAAGCTGAACTGGCCTTAGAAGCCTAGAGATACCCAGTACAGGTGAGTCAGAATTGGTCAAATATGTTCAGTCCTTCTGGCCCCACCTACTAATCAGGCTGCCACATTTAGCACAAGCTGTAGCTTCTGAAAAGTCTGCAAGGGCAGCCCCATCCACAGTGCATTACAGGACTCTCACGTAGAGATTACCAGACTTTAGATTACAGAAATCAGATAGGGGCATAGCTGTGCCACCAGCCAAAGCTGGCAAAAGACACCCCATGCCACTAAGGCCACCCAAGCCTCCTGTGGCAAAAAATGGATCATGGAGAACATCCAAGCTGCTTCTTCAGGGGGAGGGCAACCCCATCCAGAACAGCTAGAACACCCTCCAACACGGCTGAACCATCTATTTAGATATTGAATAAACCAATAATAGTAATACTGTTTATTTATCATTATTATTGATTACTAATTGAATAATTGTTCCATTGAATAATGGAATGATTATTATTATTCTTTATGATTTGAAGGAAAAAACTTTTTCTGTAGCACAGTTATTCACATATAATTATAACACAAAGCACATTATCACACAGAGATATATTCACAAATGGAGTAACCGGTGAGGAAAAAAGGAGCAGGAGGAGTGGGGGAAGGGAAGGAACAGTTTCAAGGCTAAAACCCCATTAAGTATTATATTTATATAAGCCATGGGCAACCATCAGGAGCTGGAGGCTACAAATGCCCCCAAGTCACTGCGGGATGCATCACAGCTCTGCCACAGAATTTGCAGTCAGCAAAACTCATGGCCACTTAGCAGGGAAACAAGGATCATGCCTCTAGGAGCACAGTTCTGTTTCCAAGCAAGCCATGCACTTCCCATGCACCAGAGCGAATTCACAGCGGCATAGTGGAGAGCAAAGAACAGCCATGAGGGGCTGCCTGAGTCCCGCCTGGCACAGGGCATCCATCACTGATTTAGATGTAGGCTGGCCAAAGGAAATAGGCAGAAAAGATTCCAGACTTTGAAGAAATGTGCTGCGTTTCGTTTTGGGATAACCTCATCTGATTGAGATTTTTTTCCCAAGAATATCTCAAATCCTAGAGAACTGCTGGCATTCAATGGGAGAGTTTGCCTCTTCCCAGTCTTGCTTCTAAGATTTTAAATGCAGTTAATGCAAACTTTGGCAAGAAGATAACAGCAGAGCACGTCTATTGCATCAGTGTTGCGATTCCCCGTCCACCCCACACACATACAACCAGTGCACATCAGGTGAATCAGTCATAAGAATCCACAGTAAAGTCCCCATGCACACATATGGCTGGTTTCTATAGTCTATTTCTCCTGCTTTCTCTCCTCATTTAACTTTACGTCCTCCAGCAGCTGCCACAGCAGCAGCAACTCCATAACTGGTCAACTGCTTGAATTATTGCTTGTGCCAGAGAATGAGGGTGGGTGGCAGGGCTGGGAATCATCTCAGGTCACCATGGAAGCTCTGGCTGCACTTTGAAATACACTAATGCTAGCATTACCAGCTGCATCCTGTCAGAGTTTTCATTTTCTTTCTTTCTTTCTCTTTAATCAGCCAAGCAATCTGCCACACTTTAAAAATATAATGTGTGTGAAATCAGGAAAGAACCCCCCCGGGGGGGGGGGGAGGGGAGGGAATCTCATGATGGAAACATTTCTTGGGTAAATTTGCCTTGATTTGCTGGTGAGCCTTTCGGTCCCTTCCTTTGAAACACACGATGAGTGAAGTAAAGCATGTTGATGAAAACCACCCGCCCTCATCCCTGCAACAAAGTACAAGACAGTAGTAGGCCCTTCATCTAATTTGTGTGCGTCTGTGCATGGAAACTGGAAATGATGCACCCCAAAATGCGCATCCCCCAAAAAGCTATCTGGCAAAGCAGTGGTAGACTATTTGTGGCCCTACAGGGATTGCAAGTCCCTACAACTCTTGCCAGCATAGCCAATTATAAGATGATGGGAGTTGTAGGCTAAAACATCTGAAGGGCCTTAAGTTGACCACCCATGAGATAAAAGGTTTCTTCAAGAAGTAACAGCACAATCCTACTTATGCCTCCTAGAAGAAAGTCACATTAACAATATTAACACATAGAGTGCTCTGAAAAGGCCTATCTGATCCAGCACTCTCTTACCACAGAAGCCACCCGTATGCCTATGGAAGCCTGGTTTGTTTCATTGATGCGCACTACCAGGTATGGGCTTGCAGCCTATTCCTATGTCCTGTCAGCTTAATTGTATATGCCTTCAATGGAATTTGTCAAGAATGAGTGCTTCCACATGAGAGCATTTTACTGCTGCAAAGACATTGATTGAAGTGAAATTGAAACTGAAGTTCCAAATGGAATTTAATATTATGCTAATTGCATTGCAGAAGTATTCATATGTTCAACCCCTTGACTTTTCCACATTTTGTTGTGTTACAATCTGGAATGAAGATGGATTTAGTTAGCACTGTTGCCATTTGATCCACACAAAATACTCAACAATTTGAAGATGAAAATTATTTTTGCTGTGGCAGAAAATGTAAATAAACAACAAACTGGAATTTCTTGGTTGCATGCGTATTCAGATACATGTGTGTGCACACATGCACACAGCAGTCGACACTTGGTAGAAGCACTTTTGGCAGCAATTAGAGCTGTAAGTCTTCTTGGGTAAATCTTCTTTCAGCTTTCTGCATGCAGTTCCTGTGGTGTTTGTCCTTTTTCCTGCTCCAGCTCTGTCCAGCTGGATGGGGATGGTAGGTGAACAGCAGCTATCCAGTCTTGCCATAGATTCTCAATTGGACTGAAGCAACAACCTCACGAAATTCTAAGGCAATGTTTCCAAACCACTGCAGTGTTACTTTGGCTGTATGTTTAAGATCATTGTCCTGCTGCAAGGTGAACCTCCATGCCAGTCTCAGGTTCTCGAAAAGTGCTCTTTATTTAGTTCCAACCATCTTGCCCTCAAGCCTGACCAGTTTCCCAGTCCGCGTGAGGAAAAGCATCTCCATAGCTTTATAGTACCGCCAACTTTTTAACACAGGGATGCTCTCAGGATAATGAGCACTATTGACTTTGTGCCACACGTAGCCTTCTGCAGCAAGGCCAAACTTTCCTTTTTGGTCTCATTAGACCAGAGAAACTGTTTCCATATGTTTGTTGTAGTCTCATAAAGGACTGTGTGTGGAAACCGTTTGGGGGTGAGAGTCCCTTGAATTTCCTCGGCTCAGCTTCCCACGCTCTGGTTCACTTTGCAAGCAGCCCTGAGTCTGAGTTCCTGGCCAGGAATCAAGCCTCATGTACTGCACAAGGGGCATCTCTCTTGTGTGATACCTGCAGCAACCCAACCGCGGATACACATGGCACAGAAGAGAGCCACTGCTAGAGGCTGTACAGGGCTCCATATCTGGAGAGCCCCAGGCAACCACCAGTAGTGTCCCTCTTCCATGCCACCTGTAGCAGCCTTTGTACTGTTGCACCTGACATGGAAGTTTCTGGTTGCACAACCTTCATTCTACAAGCATTCACAGACTTCTTTTTGGCTCAGCTTACTTTGCAAGACCAGGGCAATCCTGGGAGGAAATCTATGAATCTTAGAGTGATGGATTCCACTAGGGTCTGTCCCAACGGTGGTCCCAAATGCTCTTTTTGTGACCTCCAAGCAAGCTTTGATGCAGGCTTGTTTCAACAAGGGATTCCCTCTGGTCAGTCTTTCATAAAGTAGGGCTTTGTGGAGTATATGGGTAATAGTTTCCTAAAGGTGGTTTCTCACATCTCAGCTGTGGGTTCAGCTCCTTCAGAGTTACATTGGCTTCTTGGTTGCTTCTCCATCTAATGCCCTCCATATCTGATCAGTGAGTTTTGACTGATGGCCTTCTCAAAGCAGAATTGTAGGTTGAGACATATTTGTTCTGTTTTGTAATGACAATGCTCCAGGGAATGTTCAGTCTGGAGCATTGTCTGCAGTCTGGAATATTTTTCATAACCCAGCCCTAATATATATTTTTTAAAACCAACCAAGGAGTAATCAAAACATATTTATCCTGGAGTTGTTTTGATAGCCCTTGATCTTCATAATGCCAGTTCTTTACATACATTATCCAATTTAAGCTGAAATAATATGCCACAAGAAAATGCACACAGGTGGACTCCACTCAACCACTTGTATTACTACGTGACTTCTGGATGCAGTGGGTTGCACCAGAGCTCATTTAGGCATGTCGGAGCAAAGGGAGTGAATATTTGTGCATCCAACAAGTGCCAGCTGATCTATTTATTTAATTAATTTCTATACTAGCCCATAGCCTAAGCTTTCTGGGCTGTTTCCAGCAGAATTTCTGTGCCATGGTTAAATATATATGTATATATTCTGCACCTTTGCGATGTTGAGTTTCTTGTATATATCAAGTGCTAACAATGCCAATTAAATCTGTTTCAATGCCAGTTGTAACTCAACAAAACATGGGAAAGGGGAGTAAATGCTTCTCCAGAGTGTTCCACACTAACTAGCAGTGCCATTTCTCATGACCAAAATCCTCCTGTAATGCTTAGAAACACAGGGAGATGCCCTGTGATGGGTCATAATTAAATTAGCCATGGTAGCTTGTTTTAGTCATCCCTCCATGTGCTTGGTAGCACTCCCCAAGTTAGCCATGCAGGCACAGCTTGTCATGCTGTCTGAACCTGAGCAGCATGGCTTGCTTGGGAGGGGAAAAAGCCTCAGATAACTCTGAAACTGGCCATGGATTCTCTGAGGGCTTTTTTTTACCTAAGCAAGCTATTCCATCCAGGTTTGAGCAAGTAATTTATGAAACGATACTCAGTGTTTGCTGGCACAATTAAAACAAGCCTACATCATAGTTTGTCTTGATCATGCAAACTGGGTGAATGTGTCAGACCCATGGTTCATCTAGCCCAATATTGCCATCAATGACTGGCACTGGCTCTCTAGGGTTTCGGGCAAGAGTTTTCTGTCCCTGTTTGGAGATGCTGGGGACTGAGCCTGAAGCCTTCTGTGTGCCTACCATGTGCTGAGCAATCACACTAAGCAATGGCCTTTCCTTCTGCTTACAAAAAAGTAAGGGTGCTACCAACTTCAAATACAAGTGCATTGCTTCATGAAGGAGAAGGCCATCAATAGGAAAATATTACCCCCAGTACCAGAAGCAACATGCCTCTGCGGCTAATTGCTGGGGCTCCTGAGTGGGAGGGTACCATTATTCTGATATCCTGCCTGGGATGATCCAGCACAGCTGTTCTTACATGCAAATGCTTGCAGGTTCAGTCCATTAAAATACTTAATATTGATCCCAGGTAGAGGATAAGAAAAGTCATTTCAGCTTGAATGGCCTCTCTGCAAAATGCCCCATATCCTTTTCTGTTCTTTCAGGGTAGAGAAACCTTTTCCCTGATTCTTCCTTTTTCCTCTTTAAATAGTGAAATAATCCTGCAGGGAACTAGTAGTGTTGGCAATTTATGCCGCATCACCTCCCTGCACTATGCAAGTGATCTTCAGAAGGAAAGAAAAAAGAAATAGCATCATGCCCCACCCACAGACCCACAGGTCACACTCCAGAACTCTCTCCCTTGCCAACTGGACAGACCTTTGAGAGAAATGGGATAATTTGATGTCAAGCACTAGCAGGGGGTTGGACCCAATGGCCCCTTCCAACTTTGCTGTTCTGTGATTCTGTGAAGTCCTGGCTCAGACCTCAGCCTCTGGCATTAGACAGCACACCAGAAGAAGGCCTCAGGGCAGGCAGAAAAGGATCCCCCCCCCCTTCCTTCTGAAACTCTTTTTCCCACTGAGGCATGAACAGAACTACTAGGAACTTATTTCTATTCTGGACAGAGACCTGGAAAGGAGCACTGCTCTATTTTATTTAATGAAGATGCTTATAGGTGGCCTTTAAGGATATGAACAGCACCTGAATGCTATTAGGATACACTTACAGGAGATGTATGCTTGCTTGCTTGACCCCTGGAATTAGGTGCATTCATTTGATATCCTTAAACCATGCATAGTCTAAGGTGGACACATATTAGTCATATGACCACAGCAGAGGAATGTAGGTTATAGCAGTGCAACCAATATAGGGTGTACTATCATAAGATCTCCCAGATAGTCAAAGCCCAATTGGGAAAAATATTATTCTGACACGATATGAAGCTCACTGGGTGACCCCACTGACTCTCAACATAACCACCCTTGCTGATTAATCCTGATGTGCCTTGCTCTGCACCGCTTGCATACAGAACAGGATTCCAGTGCAAAGGAAGGGGAGGAGAATTTTAATGGACCAGTTTGGGCAACTTCTGTTGGCAAATGGGGTTGAGCCATGGCAGGCTTTCCTCATTGCAGCATGGCTAGGGGAGTAGAGGGAGTGAATTTTAAAGACAGATTCTCAATTTTTAATAAGCTTTTTCTTATCTGAAGGGGAAGAGTATGAAACATTTTAATCCACTGATAACATAAAGTTTAGAAAAGACAGGAAACCAAAAACTAAGGCAGCCTTGGAAGTGATATGTATTGATTTGTATTGAGTGAATTTGTATTCACTCTTGAACTGAGTTCCAAGTAGATACAAAATGTTGCCACCTCAGAATGACAGCATTTTCCATTCCACATGCAAAACAGTGAAGTAGTATGCAAGCTGAAAGCCAATTTTGTGCTGGATATTTAAGGAAGAAATTGAGCATTTGAAGCATAACACAATTGTGCTTTATAATCACTTAAAGATTTAGAAAAGCTAAGGGGGTATTAGAGGTTTAGAAAAAATAGACTGGAATCAAAATGTCAGGGTTGGGTGGGGGGGACTTCTTGGTATCTGACACATTTATCTTCATTTCTAGTTTTGTTTTGTCTTTATTTTGAGTCTAAAAATATAGAGAACACATCTGCCAGTCCTTGAAAAGAAACAGAATTGCAAGCAGTAAGTGGAGTGACGATCCAGGATATAAAAAGAACAAATAATGCTAAGCTAAGTGGATTGCAGTTCACCAAATTGCAAAGATACCTTCTGCAAAAACAAGCTTAATTTTCTAGTAATCTCTCCACCTCCCCCTAAACACCCACTCCATACCCACATTGTTTCATCTACTCCGTTTCCCCAAAAATAAGACCTAACCAGAAAATAAGCCCTAGCATGATTTTTCAGGATACTTATATTATAAGCCCTACCCCAAAACTAGGCCCCAGTCAAGATAATCAGCCAGAAGGATGCATTTAGTATGTCCATTGCTACACAATTCTGGGTTTGGAGAGTTATGATGATGTTCCAGAAGAAGATGGCATGAATTTTGTACATGAACAAATGTAGATTGTTGAACATGAAAAAATAAGACATTACCTGAAAATAAGCCCTAGTGTGTCTTTTGGATCAAAAATTAATATAAGACCCAGTCTTATTTTTGGGGAAACACGGTATATGTGGAGTAGATATATTTCTTGCCTCAATGTGCATCATTTTGTATTTTCTTATACTAATCCACATTTGCCATTTATTTTCCCGAACACCCAATGCAATGGGATCTTTTTGGAGCTCTTTGCAGGCTCCTTGGGTTTTCACTACTACGAATAATTTGCTGACATGTGCAAACCAACTTTCTGCATTTTCCTATTTATTTGTTTATTTATTGTAAACTTTAATAGTCGAGCTCTCTAAACATGCAGAGGATTTAACTTTGAGAGTGTTAACTTGGCAACAGTTATCTATGCCTTGGTTACATCATAAACTATTTTAATGTGCTCTGCACAGAAGCTACCCATGAAGAGTTTCTGGAAACTTCAACTGGCAAAAAAGTGACTGCTAACCTCTGCTCAAAGTAAAACAAATCAACTAGCAACTAGACCAATAACCGGTAGAAAGCATTTTGACTATATTACAGCTATCTGGAAAGATGGCAGTGGTTTCCAATGCATTTAGTCTCCTTTCAAGGTGTTTGCCTTAATCTTTAAAGCCCCCAATACCTTTAAGACTTAACTATCCAGGTCAAGCCTTGGCTGTCCCATTGCAAACCTGCCAGGGTATTAAGATCAGCAGAAGAGGCTGATCTTCCCAGTATCAGGGTCTTCTCCAGTGAGTTGTTCCTTCTCATTAGGTGGCCAAAGTATTTGAGTTTCATCTTCAGTACCTGGCTTTCTAGTCAGGGTTGATTTCCTTTAAGGTTGACTTGTTTGATCTTTTTGCATAGATGAATTATAACAATCAGTAAATAATTGATAATGCACAGAAACAGAAACAAAGCGAGTCAGAAGGGGTCTCCCGGGCCATCTAGTCTGACCCCTGGCTCTAGCCAGGTATTTGTGGTAGCTTTGCCTTTGGTCCACCCTTATTACCTTCAACCACACCCATAACTGGAATGTGGCCCCCAAGAGCATTTCTGCAATTGTAGTTGACTCTGGAGCTGGAAAAAAATGGTTCAGCACCTCTGCCATAAGAAACCCCAAGCTGGTCTGCTATGGTCAATCTGTGTGTGCATTGCTCTTCTAGGGAAGTGGAAAAAGCACCTATCTGCTATTTAAAAGGGGAGAGGTGGGATGGATTTGACAGTCACCCCTCTTCTCCCTCTTTTCTGCTAAACAGTGGGCTGATAGTATTGCTGATATTTTGAAAGGGTAAGGCACTTGCTGTAGGCATACATAGCTGCACTGAGGCATGTTTATGGTATCCTGTCAAATATCTGTAGCTCTTTGTAGGCATCCATGAAATAGCTACACCACTAATTCAACCTTTATTTAGGTGCTGTAAATGTTTTTGAAAAGTTTTAAAGTACAGGATAGATGAATTTTGGTTTTTAAGAACTGTTATGTATTCTTTGCACAAGGAAGAGGTGAACAATTCATTTTATATAATATATTAAAAGGCGGAAGAGGAAGAAGGTGTTCCAGTGTATATAAATATAAAGCCTCACAATGTTTATTCTCTTATTTTTATTGCTTTATATCTAGTATCTTTATCTTGCCCCAAAAGAGCAATAGCATGTTCCAAAATAAAACTATGAAATGTAGAAGTATCCTTAGTTTGAACATTTGCTTGATGTAAAATTCCTTCTTTATTACTACCTAAATACTTTTGTTAAGAATTCAGTGAATCAAATGTATTTTAAATAAGTCATTAAAGGCATAATCCAGTGGGGATGTCCTTAATTCTCTGAACTCAGCAGTTTACTGGCATACCATGCAGGGCAAGGAACCTCCTCATTCTTCCCATTTAAAAATTTTTTTTTTTTTTTTTTTTTTGCTCCTTTGCATCTTCACACAGCTAACTGAGCAAGCAACAACCTAACAAACACACGTGTACAAAAGAAATTTCAAGGGCCATTTCCTAACACATGACCTTTCCAGCTCATCCTGAAATTGTATTTGTGTGTGACAAAAGCTCACATTATCAGCTAGGTTGTGTTCATTAGCATTTACCCACATTTGATAAATCCATTCTTTATTGATACTGCGACAGCGTTCCTTCATAAACAAAAAGGATTCTAGTCCCTAATCCTCTCAACCAAGCAGAACATCTTCCATATTAATTTGCTAACATACAAGTGATGGTGAGAATTGTTGGGTTCAGGTTACAGTAGGATCTTCCAAACGTGCATTTTCCAAACCTAAATGTACTTTGAAATGCAGTTGGCAAAAGCAACTAAATGAATAATAAAAGCTCCAAGGCCCATCTAGTGGAAAAGGAGGTAAAATCACTTCTGGCAGGGCAGAAATTCTTAGAAGCCTCTGAGATTGGAGACTTTTCAAGACTTCTATTTAGTGGGAAGAAATCTGTTAGAACATTATTCTGAGAGAGCATTTTCTAATTTGGTAACTTCCATCATGCTGGTTGGAGATTGTGGCAGTTTATCTATTTGTTTGTACTTCCACCATTTTACAAAGATTGGCTGGATGAATCTGGAGCAAATTTGATTAAGGAAATTCCTAAGAAATGGAATTCCAAGTTGTTTTCATGGATGCCATACAGTTCAAACTGCTTATTCAGCCTGAGTCTAGATCACAAACCTACTTGCAAGTTTGTGTGTAGTTTCTCCTCAAACAAAAAACCAAGTAAGCGTATGGCACACTGTTTCCCCAGATATTTGTGGATATAGGCCTGTAGGTCACTGCTTTAATCCAGAGGTGTGGCACCCACAGATTCAGAAAGGTAGACCTGTTATTTTGGGAGATCTGGTGCTGGTGAGCTACTTCCATGGGAGCATAATTCCTGTCATTCTGCTGCTACTGTCCACATGTCTACCTCTTCCCAAACCAGTACTAGTAACCTGGACTCTAATCCTACCTCACAGTATGTAGGAGTTAATGCTCTTCTTTTGTCTTGTTGAACTGGAACTCCCTGGCCATGTGAAGAACAGAAGCTGGTGAGCCTCTTTTCAAGTATGGCATCAACTTAGCCTAACTTTGCCTATAGAACATCGATTCTTTACCCTGCAGGTACCAAGATGGGACAGATTGTGCACTTGTCTGAATTTTGTGATTTAGTTAGTGGCTCAAAAATTACACACACACACACACACACACACACACACACGAGAAAACCTACCTCAACCTATATTACTGATGTGGAACAGGAACTTTGAATATATGTGTGCATATGTGTGACCATGTATCTATTCATATATATTATGAGTAATATTTCCACGACCAGTTCAATGAATCTCTGATTATCCCTGCGTGGCTCTACAGTGGAGTATGGGGGTTGAATGGTTCAGTTTGGTTCAGTTCGGTTTGTTTTTGCTTTGCTTTGCCACTTTTTTTTATATATGTGTTTGTGGTTTTATTCTTGCTTTGTATTCTCAGAAATTTTTCACTAATGTTTGGCTTTGTTGAAAGATTGTAAAAATCAAACAAAATTATAAATTTTGAAAAAAAGAGAAAGTTGCATACAAAGGGCAATACTGAATGCTCTTACTCAACTTGCACAAGCAGAGTATAAGGTGATGCAACAGGCTTCCCTGGATCACCCATCATTCTAGCTTATGCTATGAACATTTTAATTGTTTATGCTAGCACTATGTTAAGAGCATAAATGGAGCAGCAGTGTTGAATATTGTCACCCACATGTGTAGACTAGAAATAGCTACATGAAGAAATGTAATATTCATGCATTTTTAAATTGGAGACTGAGGCAAAGATTGGACATGATGAACCTTGATAGTTAATATGCAAAACTAATGGGGGGCTGTCCATTGGGCTTCTCGTCTACTATAGGCTGTCTTTTGACCTTTTGGGAGCTAGCTATGTCACTACATGTCATGAAACTATTGTGGGGATGGACATATCATATAATGCTCAAAAGATAATGCAATGGATGAGAAGCTCCACAGAAATAGGAGGCAACAGCCTCTCTTCCCCTGAACTGGAAATACTCAACTGTGTCCATTTCTAATTACAGCACCACAGGGATAGGAAAATCTGTTGGAATTCCACCCAACTATTAAAAAGGAACAGGGATATTACAGCCAGTAATATCCATGGTTTTGTATTTCATTTTCTGAAGGAAAAAGGGAAGATCCTGTCAAAGCTGCAAAGCACCTTTTATCCTTTTGAAATGTGTGGCATTTTTCTGATCCTACAATGGTGAGAGAAAATCAGAAGATATTTCTTTTTTATTATTATTATTCAGTGCAAGAACTGATGGCTCATAACCTTTACTCTCTCTTTACTCTGCCTTTTCTTTTAAGTTATATTAGAGCACATCATGCCATTAGACTTCAATGGAAAGAAATGAAAAATCAAAAGGGGGCACTTGCTTCAGGTAAAAGTAAGTGGATACCCAACGCTTTTCACAAATCTTAAGCAAACTCAATTCAACCTTGACAATGTTTAAATAACAATCCTTAAAACATCCTTTTTATTTGACATTTCTTCAGTAAATACTGAGAGCTAAGCATCTCTTGGGGGCATTTCTGCTTCTGCAAAATATAGATAGTATTTTGTTGTTGTTCAAACTTACAGGATTTGGAAATAAAAGGTTCAGTGTTTCCTTTTAAAAACCCACATGTGCACCAAATAACAATGGGTATTTACATTCTAACAAGAGTTTGCTTTCTTTGATTTGTTTTACTTTGAGCAGAGATTTTCACATATTCCTCTGTGGTACAGAAAGTAGCCTTCGACTTGGCTCTTGGGAGAAGTCACGAATTTATTGACACAACTTTACCTACACAGCAGCCTAGGGACTAGAGCTGTTTACAGCAGTAGTTTAAGAAAATAACTTAGGAAAACTGCTTCCAATTCAATCTGCAAATGGAATTGGGAGAGGAAGAACATAATCATCTGCACTGAATTTTAGCCAGGGCGCCAAAGTTTAACAACTCAAATGTTATAGAAAGGCCCAAGGCAAATCCAGTTAAGAACTTTATGGAATAACTACCTGAACGACATCACTACCAGAGCTATATTTCCTAAGAGTGTTTTGGTCCTAATACAGGCTGCCTCACCTGTTGCATTTTTTCTCATACAGACACATGATGCAGTAGGTGCATAGGTATATCTCATTTGACTATGCATCAGAGAACAAATCCAGCTCCCTAATTGCAATGCATGCAACCCAAAAGACATCTATTCCACCATGTCTCAGTGCTAAAACATACGTAACATGTATATATTCTCAATTCCTAACATCTCCATTTAGAAGGTTTTTGAGCAGCAGGTGTGAGGAAGAGCTGTGTCTGAGTCCTTAGAGAATCACTGCAAAATAGAAAGCAGGGTGTTCCTTATATCAGATCAGGTGATTGGACCATCTAGCTCTGCATTCACAGCAGCTCTGCAAAACATTGGATAGTAGACTTTCTCAGTCCTACCTGCAGATGCTGGAAATTGAAACTTCTGTATGAAAAAGCATATATTCTGCTATCAAGCTATAGTTCTTCTCCAATGCTAAGCTAGATCAGTCAGTGATCTAATATAGTTAATTACTATCTTTTTTTTCTTTTCCTTTTTTGGGAAGAGTGTGAGGAGTGGTTTGGCACACTAACTGAAGAAAATGAAAGTCGATATTTTATACAATTCCAACATATGTGTGCACACACACACATACAGTGACTGCATTATTGTACATTTTAGCTTCCTGTGAGCTTTTATTTCAAAATATTTACATGGCCTCATTTAGTTGGATCCAAGATTTGCCTTCACAGGAAGAAAAGGCCTTCTGTAAGAGGAAAGATTATGCACAGAAGTTCCCTCTCCCTGATTCTATTCCTAATCAGCACATGCAAATGCACATGCTCACACACCACACCTCACCCTATTCAGCAAGAACATCTGAGTCTTTGCAATTGTCACCGTGGCATGAAAATGCCCCATGGGTTACTGAAACCCGTAGTGGGGCTGCAGCATGCGCAGGGCATGTGTGGCCACCAACTGGAATATGCAACCCTTACGTGGAAGTTTCATGCTACGTGAATCTGGTAAGTGTGAGTTGTGCAAGGGTTAAGCAACTTTTTTCTAGCATTAAAACAGACCACTAACCCGCAATAGCCACACATTCTCATCTGAACCTAGACTCTGTAGAGTGGGGACTGTATAATCTCCGAATTAGATCACTGCAATGCACTTTATGTGGGGCTGCCATTGAAGATGTTTCAGAAGCTGCAGCTGGTAGAGAATGCAGCAGCCAGATTAATGTGGCAGCCAGACTGGAACCCACAAGCCTGAACACATAAAACTGGTTCTAGTCCATTTTCATTGGCTGCCTGTATGCTTCCAGTCCCAATTCACAGTGCTAGTTTAACTTATAAAGCTCTGCACAGCTGAGGACCACAATACCTGTTGGAGAGCCTCTTCCAAATGCAATCTACTCAGACACTATACTGAACCTCTGGGGACTTCCTCTAAGTGATAATTCTTAGGAAAGTGCAGATGGTGGCCACTACGGGTACAGCTTTTTTGGCAGTGGCCCCCAATCTATGGAATAACCCCCTCACTGTAGCCCCACTGCCACCAAATCTGTCATCTTTTTAGTGCCAGGTTGAGACAACCCTCTTTTCTCAACCCAAGGCTTTTTCAACATCCAGGGCTTAAAGGGGATTAACACTTGTTACAATACAATTCTTTGTATTGTTTCATTTATATTCTGTTTTAGCTGTCTTTAAAATTAAAAAGTTGAAAACAGCTAAAAATATAATGTCAAAAAATTTAAAATTAAAAAGTTGAAAACAGCTAATTTTTTTGACATTTTATTATATTTTTATCATTTGTTTTTATAGATTGAGTAAACCATCCAGATAGCTTCAGCTGTGAAGCAGTACAGAAATTTAAGTGATGATGATAGTATTTTTAGTCTGTTTTCCTGTGCTTCAAAATTGCATAGATGGGCTCATATTTGTTCTTGCTGTTTGGACCTTTGTAAGTACACAAATGCACACCTCCAGTTGTTTGGTATGTGGAGTCTTTCCTGGTCAACTTCCTTGTAAGTTGCAGGTGTGCACAGAAGCTCCAAGGTGTAGAAGGCAGGACACAAATAAATGAAGGAGAGGAAACTGCATATAGTCCAATTTGCACACAGTTGGAAAAGACTGGGGGAGAAGCAACAGTAAGATCCCAGAGGCCTCCACCTTTTCAACACTTCCCAGTGCAGGCTTCAAAGTTTTTGTCAGTTCCTTCACTTATAGCAGCTATCATTTGCTCCTCGCACTTGCGGAGAAGTAAAATGGACAAGTCCCTGCTCAAAAGTGCTTGAAACAAAATGTCAGTGTCCTTGTAAAACATTTGTAACACTTTTTTTCAAGTTCTTTCCAGCAGACTTCAAAGTCCTTGTCAATTTCATCCTGTCTTCTCTTATAGTAGCTGCCATTTGCTCCCCTGCAATTGCAAAGGAGTGGATTTTTTAAGTGAATGTATTACAGATACACTCTGTTGTCCTCTCGTCATGATTCCTCGAAGAAGTGCGGGGAGGGGATCACCTTGAAGCTGAGAAGGGATGAAGAAAAATGGGAGCTGAAGGAATCTCATCAGTGACTGCTCTATGAGTGAGCTTCAAAAGCTGTAGGGGAACGACTATTTCCCCTTTGGGAATAGCTGCAGACGCAGGGGTGAGTTTAAAAGGTGGAGGATACTAAGTATCAATTCAGTGCTTAAAAGCTAGGGAATTTGACAAAGCAGGAGAAATCCTCACCACCAGCACCAACAAGCTTTTGATGCACTTATTTGGTTTGTTGTTCCACCTTGGTCCTTCTGAAATGCACTAATAGCTCCCTTTTTATAATTGTGCTATATTTCCCTCAGTCCTTCACGCCTCTGTGCAAATTTCTCTGTATGCAGCCCTGTCTTGGGTATTTCTTTGTATATTACCCACTTTGACATGATTCTTGATACTTGAAACATACAAGGAGATGCTCCAGGAAAGGCTCCACATAACAGACAGCTGGAAGTGTGAACTTGCACACTTTCAAAAGCCAACAAATCATCATCATCATCATCATCACCATCATCATCTCCAAAAAACATGTTCCTTCTTCCAAAGCAACAGGCAAAAAGGGTGATGAACAAGATAGGGTAGTGGTTAGAACAAGGAAGGGAATGGGACAAAGAGAAAAGACGGGTGCTGCCAGAGCGGCACCTAAGAGGATACACAGCAGAGTCAGATGAAGCAATAAGTGGGGAGGAAGGGGAGAACAAGCCATCATAAGCCCAATCATCAGTCAGCTGTACCATGGCTTGTTCAGCAAACAACCCAACCACTGTGGCTTATTCTCATGCTCACTTAGTGTCACGTGCAAACCTGCTCAGAGTCAAGTAGGGTTCTTTGGAGACTTTTCTCAATGCACATATTCATCAGTAATATAGAACAAAGGAATAATGCAAATGAATTCAAAGCTGCAAGAAAACTCCATGTGCTCCAGTCTGGAATTAGTTTTTGAATACAAGAGGGAGGGAAGGAGGGGAGGATTTAAGGCACAGGGAGCCAAAGAAACAATAACAAAAAATGGAACTAAGAAAACCTTCTTATTTCTAGCTGGTTCAATCCTAAGGTGGGTAAACAGACCTGTAGGGAAAAGTAGCATTGGTGTTAATCCTTAAAGCAACCTTCCACAATCTGGTGCCCTCCAGATGTGTTGGGCTGCACCTCCCTGCACCCTTCAGCCATCTGGCTATGGGATGATGAATTTGTCTTAACACATCTGGATGACATGAGGTTGGAAGGCTGGTTTAGAAAAAGGCTGGACAACCAGCTGACATGAATCCTTCCAAACCTCTCTGGGTTCTCCTTACCTATGATCAAACCTCTATCCAAAAGAGAACATTAAAAGAAAAATGTACCAAGTATGTCTGCAGCTTCAATGATTCCCAGCTCAACAGGGGTTGCTGCCTTCAGCATATATGCTGAAGGGACCTGAAGGAGAATGCTGATTTCTCCAAAGGACTCCCTTGGGTGTAGTTCGCCAATGAGGACTCGCCTGATGCATTTAATCTGTTCAGAAACATGAACACAAAGTGTTTCTTCTCACTTCCATATATACCTAGCACTAGAAGTTGCATAACATACAACAGCATACAATGTATGAGATAATTTTATAGAAAATGAAAGCAAAGTACCGGCATGACCAAGCCATAACTAAACATTAAATGTCATGGATTTCAGTGGGAGAATTTTGCACCCATTTAAATCTTGCTCAATGAAATCAGTGAGATTTGATGTAGGGTGGCCTATTAGATTTTACTCTATCATTCTACAAAATAAATCAGATTTTATCTTAAATCTGAATTGCTATAGTGAATGCAGCTTTTAGGGAAGATTTGTCCCAGAAATTGTTTCTGAATATTTAGAGGCGTGATTATATCCACACACACCCCCAAACTTGCCATGTTCTGAGAAAACAGCAAAAGCCTGTGTGCATGAGCACTAACATATACAGTCCTTTTTTTAATGTGGGAAAATGTCAAACCTCATTTAAAGTGTGATGAGGATCAAGAGATAACCAAAATAAGAAGCCTGAATTTCTGTCTGGTTTTGCTCACATATTCACCAAGTGCTTAATTCTTCATTTACTGCAAAGATGTAGTAAATGGATGTCTTCTCATAGTACATAAAAGAGCCCCATTTTCCAAGCAACCCTCTTGGCTTGCAGTGTTTACAGGCAGTGCAGTGAGTCATTGTGAACAAACAGAAAAGTGTGCAGGCACAAGAGTTTGCCGCCTGCCACATCCTGCTCGTCTTTCTTTGCTCGGTGAAGAGCATACAGTCCAGAGTGTCCTGAGTGGGTCTCTGGGAGACCCAAGACTGCCATTGCTCAAGCTCATCACCTGGACTGTCTCATCACCATGCCTGCCTGAACAGCGCCTGCTTCAGTGCATTATACCCATAGGAGGAACAAACAGGCCCCACACATGTAGTACATTCTGGTGTATCTTTCCCATGTATCAGTAAATGGATGAAAACCATCATGGATTCAGCAGGTAACCTTTGGCACAATTTTCCCATCCTAAAAATAGGAAACAGCATAGAGCATTAGGTAGTTATTTATTAATACTTTGATCATGAATATTTTAATCGTGTGTTTTATAACTTTAATTATTTTTCTTACATGTTTTTGATTACATTCTAAAAATTATATTTTTGTAAGGTTGTCCATGTGTCCATCTCCATGTGTAGGTGTGCGAGTGAGAGAGATCCAGTTTACATGATCATCACAGTTTGAGTAACATTATTTGCCAGGCATTGTTTGCCTGATTGTTCTTCTGGTTCAGAAGAACCAACATTGGGCTATGGGTTATTTGAGGGTTGTTTCCCTTTCCTACAAGCCATGGCACTCGTGTTGGCACACCTAGTCACACCCTGGCAGGTAAATAGGCCAATGGGACCTGATACCCTTCCAGCCTATGTCACAGCATTGAACAAACCACTTGTTTAAGCTTAAGGTGAGTTGCTTAAGCTATGGGGATCATGCAACATAGCCAGAGTAGGAGAAAATGGGAGGAAGAGAGAGGGAGGTCTGCATGACTCAGGGCTGCAACGGAATATTTCACTGCAAATATATTTGGCAATATGTTATTTATTTTTATTTAATATTTTGAAGCTAAAATACAGATAAGAATGGAAACAAATAAAGGATTTCCAGATCTCATATCATCGAAGACGATGCAATTGCTCACCATTTTCCCCAGAGGTCGTTTCACAAGGGCTGGAATTGTTTGGTAAGCATTACAGCATCCAGACTTAATGAATCCTACATATGTGCTTATTTCTCCTCCTTTCATAATGACTGCAACCAAAAGAACAATGACAAACAATGAAGAGGGGGTTTCTCTCCCAATTTTTGCTAAATAATGTTTTGGATTAGGCTAAATTAAGCAGTTTTCCAAGCCGTCCTTAAATGCTGTTTTCCCCAAAATACCAAGTGTACAAGCCTTTTATAACATCGCATTTCCAATGTTAGATATGTGAAGATAAAGTGATGTAGCTCTTTCCAAGGTTAATTGGTTGTCTCCATATTAATTAATCCACCCTATCACATCTCACCAATGCCTGTGCTATGGATTTCACTTATTTATTACATTTTTTTACTGCTCAATAGCCTGAAGGCTCTTTGCAACAGGTTGAAAACATTCAGGTATTACTCAAGATTAATTAACACATCTAAGTGTCTTTTTGCATGGACAAAACTATCAAAGAAAGATAAAAAGAAAGCTTTTCCGTATTCTTCACATTTATGCTTATATTTCAAAACTGTCCTTGCAAGTGCAAAGTCTGGTGTGGAATTAACACTTAATTAACAATGCAGTCCTGAACATGCTTATTTAGATATAAGTCATCTTGTGTTCAGGGGAGCTTACTCCTATTGTGCATAGGATTGCACCTTAACTGATCCTAAATAGAAAGGATCTTGGACATGTTCCCTAGATTTAACTGTGTTCTTTTCCAGTTGGAGGTAAGTTTTCCAAATGTTCATGTCTTATTGATAGCACATATACATCCATTTTGAAAAAAATAACATTTTAAATGCCAACTGAGTTTTCCAAGTTCAAAGACAGGCTGATCATTTCCGCACTACAGTAAGGTATTTTTTAAGCTGACATTTTATTCTTGTTGTTTGCTCACTTTATCTCCCTCAATAAGGAAAATAAACATTGAGAGTCATGATTTCATAATAAGTAATATGCATTTTTCCACCAGACATAAAGTATGTTAAGTGTACTGGCTATTGTGATCGCAGAAGGTTGTTATCTTGCAACAAAAGCAGGGATACAAGTACCACAATACAAGTGAAAGCTGAGGGGGAAGAAGCCACCTAAGGTCAGCTGACTGAACAGCTGGGGAGAAGGCAGACTGTATGGAACTAGAGTAACACACAGTCACTGTGGACTTTTATTTGACGTGGGCATTCAAGAGCAAAGCTCTATTGAAGTCAGCGAAGCTATGAAACTGCCTGCTCTCTACCAGCTGGGTTGCTCAGCTTGAGTTGGCACCTAACATTTTTCCATGCTTGGAAAAAACAGCAATAATAAACGCAGATGCTTTCAAAGTGTAATGCTGTCATTATGTGATCCTTTGTGACAGCTCATTGATGCAAAATGGCTGTGAACTGAGCACCACTCATCACTTAACCCAGATTTATGGTCAACTTACAACAAAATACTGGCTGTATCATAAAGGCCAAGGTGACTCCAAGACTTCAACAAACATTTGAATAGAAAGGACGTCATTTGAAAAGGTAATAACTTTTGTATGAATGTCCCTCAACTGTACTTGGAATTCTCTGCATAAAGTAACACCATAAATATAGTAAATAATAACACATGCTGAGAAGTAGATGTTAATATTTGGCCATAAACCTCTGGAGGAACACATCCTGCCTGGCTGATGATAATGACATTCCATGAGGAACAGGGTGTTTGGGGAGCGCATATTTAACTGTTCCTTTCCTTTCCTTTCCTTTCCTTTCCAAAAGACATTTCATGTTCTTTTGCAGGCTGCAGGAGCACTGCAGTAAGGACAACTTGGAATGCAGGCACAAATAAATCCCTTGAATTCTCATTTAATTTTAATGGCAGTATCTTATAAAACCAGTATCAACAGCGCCTACAAAGATCTGTGACTCCCTCTGTACATTAAAAAAAAAAAAAACCTATAGGAAGAGAATACATGAGGCACCCACACATTTTATGCCTGTTTCAGGATAATACGCAAATTGGCTTCTACCCTCCCAAGTCCTTTGTAATTTTTCATGAAATTTTTCATGAAACAAAACTCATGCCCCGTCAACCATGCCTTTGATAGTGTTTAAAAGTGCCAGCCACAGGGCAGATTCAGTATGTTTTTTTGGACTCTGACATTCTATGTGAGACACTCATCAACAGAAGATGTTAAGCTACCATACTTAAACAAAGGGGAAGGAGAAAAAACAAGGGGCTATGTCTTCAATGGATTTCCTACTAGAATATAAGATGAATTATGTCAGATCAAATCAAAGGCTTATCTAGTCCAACCTTCTGTTCCCACTGTGGCCAACAATCTGGAAAGTCCACTAGCAGGATTTGAATGCAAAAACATTTTCTCAGGAACTAGCATTCCGAGGCACTTTGCTTCTGATATTGGAGGTTCTCTCTCTCTCTCTCTCTCTCTCTCTCTGCCTATATCTATAAACTATGTAATTCATATCTATCTTGACTAGTGATTATTAATAGCCTTATGATCCAGAAATTTTATTTATTTATTTATTCATTTATTTATTTATTTAAGACTTTTATATGCCATCACCACATGCCTCGGCATCTCGGGACGGTTTACAACATAGCAATTCATCTAATCCTTTTTAAAGGTATCCAAATGAATGGCCAAGTACTACATCCCATGAAAGCAAATTCCAGAGTTTAACTTGGTGTATGAAGATGTATATCCTTTCATCTGACTGGAATCTCTCATCATACAGTTTCAGTGGATGACCTGGAAGTTCGACAATAATGAAAGTATACACTTTCTCCACACCATGCACTGGAGGAATTAATGAGCTACACCACTGCTGCTATTGAACTGAACTTCAGCAGCCACTGCTCCATGATTATCTGCAGGTTTAAATAAGACAGTAATAAAATCTCTTTCTTCCCCCCATAGATTCAGTCACCTTTTTGTTACACAATTCTGAAATGTCATGTTGTCTGATAGGAAATCCTAGCTATGAATGGCTAAATATCTGAACATTTTCATTAATAATAACAGCCCCTTTCGCAGCTGCAGCATAATTAGCACAATCAGGAAGGAAAAGGGAGGGAAAGTTAATTCCTGGGAGATTTATATTAGCCTGTGTCTGTGGTGGTGATGGAACACTTTGTTCAAACTTTAAGTTCTATTCCCAACCCCACTCCTGCATTTCATTCTCTGCCATCTCTACCCATCATGATTGCCTTTGCTGTATGGTATCTCATTTCTGAAAGCAGTGATTTGGGAACTAAATCAATGATGCACCACAAATAGGAACAAACCATTTGTAAGTAAACGATGACACTATTTTCCCAGTAAGATTCCTTCTTTCTAGCTGCCATTTGCCAGCATTTGCAATAGGGAAAGGGTAATGCTGAACATGAAAACGGGGAGGATAAAGGATTAAATCACCCACACCACACTTGTAATCCAGACTGGAGGCCCTTGTAACTGCTTTCAGGAAAGCAAAAAAGGGAGGGAGGGAGGGAGACCTCAGATGTATTTAAATGGAGCCTGCATCTCACTTTTGATAAATGAACATATCTTTCAATTGAAATGGATGCACTAAAACTGGGGGTGGGACATGTGCAAGTCCGCATGCCCTGCCTCAGTGTCCCTGAATATTGAGACAAAAGTTTACATAGGGCTTTGTAAGTAAGTTTGGTTGGAAGTGTCCGCATCATTCCTATCATCACAAACCTTGCCTTATCAGCATTCCCGATCACAGATGCTCTGCAAGTATGCTTGGCCAAACATGCTTGCAAGCCCCTGTGCAAGCCATTGTGTTCCATACACAAAAGATAGCTGGGATTTGTGGCGATGCTTGGGAGTGAAGCAGACATGCTCACACATGTTCTGATTCTACCTTAGCCCTATGTAAGATGAAACTTATTGCCTGCAGCTATAATCCTTTGTCCCATGCTTTCTCATATGCAGCACTTGTGAAGAAAGCACACAAAATCTTGTTCGTGGGTTACTATCTAAAATTATCTCTCTATCAAAGTATTTTATCAGCTATATATTGCTTTAGAGGTGTCTTTAATGGTGAAGTGTATCCATTTTTACAGATGCTGCTTATGTGTGTATCCTTCCAAATGGCTAACAAAGCTTGAAAAGTTCAGATGTGTTAAGGCCACTATGGATGAACCCTGTTTCAGTTCAGGTATCTCCTAGGTGTTTCCGAATCTGTTCAATTTGATATTGGAATTGGGATTCAGTAGAATACAATAAAAGGTAAAGGTAAAGGTTTCCCCTTGACGTTACGTCCAGTCATGCCTGACTCTAGGGGGCAGTGCTCATCTCCATTTCCTAGCTGAGGGAGCCAGCGTTTGTCTACAGACAGTCTCCGTGGTCATGTGGCTGGCATGACTAAACACGGAAGTGCACGGAATGCTGTTACCTGCCCACCGAAGTGGTACCTTTTAATCTACTTGCATTTGCATGCTTTCGAACTGCAAGGTTGGCAGGAGCTGGGATGGAGCAAGGGAACTCACCCCATTGTGCAGATTCGAACCGACGACCTTTCGATCAACCAGCCCAGCAGCGCCACCTGCAGTCCCGTAGAATACAATACATACCTCTAAATTAATAACAACATATAGATTTAGCAGGGATTACGGGGGCACAGAGCCAAACACATGGGACATTATTTACTATGAGAGTGGTACAGTCTCACATAGATTGAATCGGTTCCTACCAAATCATGTGCAATTCTCCTATGAAGCTTATCACTTTTTTCAACACTTCTAGCATTGTCCCTCCCCAGCAAAAATGGTTCAGTCTGGCAGATATGTGTGACGCAAGATGTAATTCAGATATCTGGAACAAAGCATTTCTTCCTGCAGCCAGTTTTCAATTGTCCCCTCTTAGAGTTTGGAGCAAAGGGATGCGTGCTGAGTAACTTGGAAGAATTTCCCTTATTCCTTCTCTTCCTGGAATATCCCACATCTTTCAGGATCTAACAAAGAATTTCATGGCCTGCTGAAAGTGCTTGAAACAAAGGCATGGGTGCATATTCCAAGCAAACTAATCATGTCTGAAAAAAGTGTTTCAAGCCACAGGCACACAGAACTGCACCCTGCCAGTGTTCCTCTAAGTCTATCAGGGTTGCTCCATCTCAAAATCTGCACAGTGAAGGAAGTGACAGTAAGAGAAATGTACCACATCATACAGACACCCATTCAAGAAAGGCATGGATTGCAATGTTCCTACAGATTTTTATCAGTTTGATTATCTGCTCTCAATTACAGTGGCAGCAAAACCTTAATATCTTTGGTAATTTTCTGAATGCACTGACATTTTCTAAATGCACAGACCTGTAGCTTTCTCAAGGGAAGAATTCTTCTCAGCTTACTAAAACTTCTCAAATCTTGGAATGATTCACTATTTCTTATTTCTGGCATCATGACCTTTGCCAGGCTTGTGAAGATTGAAAGCCAGAATTTGGATCAGGCAGGGGATTTGGGATACCAAGCTGAGTGTATCTGGGTCTTATACACACACACACACACACACACACACCAGGGTCTTTTCATAAGGCAATATATTGTGAGCTGGCAAGCCCATAAAGTAGTTTTCCATTGCTGCTGAGGGGAGAGAATTACACCAAAAGACACTTGCCTTCTCTTGTGTAACTTTGACCTTTTACCTTTCTAGGTGTGACTCATTTCTATTCTCCCTCCCCAAATTTAAGATGAACTGCAATTGTTTCAGATTGATCTTCTGTTTTCATCTACTGCAAACCTACAAGCTGTAGCATTTGTGATTGTGTTCCACAAGCTGGATCCTGAATCTGGCAGTAGCTAAACATGATAACCTGGTGATGGCAATTTCACAGAGATCCTGCAAGCCCCATGGGCACCTAAGCCTTCATTATGTGATCTTCTGTTGTACATGTTTGGGCACGAGTTGACTTCTGTTAGAATTCAGAGGTACACTATTAGATCAGAGGTGCGCAGTGTCAGCTTCAGCAGCAAAATATAGCCCAGGCTCCCAATCTCCCAGTGGCTTCATTCTCTTCCTATGGCACCTGTTGGTCTTCCAGCTTTGTGCTAGCTTTGTGTTATTTTTCTCCATTCTAAGGTGTTATGCAAACCTAGACTATTTCCCACAGGGTAGCTTATTCATGAGCTACCCTTCCAACCCATGGCATGTTATAGGGATTGTTGTACACATGATAGATTGCCATGTCCTCTGAATCTGGGTGACAGCCCCACCCCCACCATCATGGGCAAGGGGAGCAGAGAGCAAACTTCTTGGCAAAACTCCTTTGCTACACTCACCCAGGCCACTGCCCAAACATTTTTGGTTTTTGGTGCTCCAAACATGCACACATTTTTATTTTTTATTGTGCATTTGTACACTTGTGCACTTTTGTGGGTTCAAAACAGCATGCCTTGTCTGGGCAATATCTAGCAGCAAAGTTTGCTGTCAATGTGCTGCAAACACCTCTCATGGACATTAACCTAAAGCAGCAGCCAAGAGCTTTATTTTTCAAGTTGTTCTGTTTTGATAGCTGTCAAAAGGTAAGCTGTCAAGAGAAACCAAAGCTGTAAGAGATCTTTGCTCAGGAATAGGAGGTGGCCACTATATCTCCTTTCACAGTGATATCCTAGGGGCTTTCTTTCTGGGAGGCGGATCTGGCTTCTCTGAGGGTGCTGTTACTTTTCTACACTTTTCAAGGATTCGAAATGTTTGAAATGTGGGAAAGTGTGAACAAGGTTGCTTTTGAAAGATGTGGGGGATATTGACAAGGATTCCCATATTCAGGGTGACATATGCAGAAACATAGGCAGGCATCCTGCATTGCTTGTACACAGGGTGAACTGTTGTTATGTGGAAAATTGCCCAATACAGGAAGTGGTAGAATGCTGGACTGTGATTCAGACAATCCATCTCCCTTTTGCCATGAAGATCATTGGGGCATTTTGAACCAGACTGACCTACTTTGCAGGTTTGCTCTGAGGGTAAAATTGAGAGGAGAATCATGTAAGCTGCCTTGGATGCTTTGAAAAGAAAAAAGAAACATGTATAATCATAATTTTAAAAAAACTATTTTAGACAAACCCAAGGAAAGGTTTCAGATGTGTCATTGCATCCCACTGCATTTAAGAAATTGCTTTCTTAGTATGTGCCCCTCTGATGGCACTGGTCCAGGACAAGGCATATTATGAAGCACTTAATCTTACTTCAGATATTTTGAGCAATGAGAGAGTGTTATGCTGGCCCTCTGCACAAGAGCGAATGTCACTATCTTCAAACCACAGGTTCATACATATATATGAGAAGCATCAAAGGACTCTATGGGTAGATGAATGCCCTTCGTGAATACTAAAGGGGCTGAGGCAGCACTGCCATTTCATAGAATTAAGAATTCCAGCTGCTTCAAAGTAGAGAATTCGTGCTTATTAAAAGGAATAATTATGGCTTATCATGGAAATAAGAGGCTGGATTAAAAGTTGTTTAAATGCCTTTTAACATGTTAAACTAGTGGGGGAGCAAATATGAGTCTGTAACATTTAAATATCATCTGGGAGGATATTGAATCAGAATACGAGCCTAACATATCAAGGCTAATGTCCTTGCCACAAAGTTTCATTTTCTGCTCTTTTTATTATATCACTATAAAGGGAATTTAGTTGGATCACAAAAAAAGAATAGCAGTTTTACCAATACCACTACATTTAAATTTAATAGTTCACCTTCAAAGTACATAGTCTGAATGACTTAGGTTAAAGTTGTCCTGATGAAAACACAGCTGTGCTGCACTTGTGTGTTGCTCAAACTGAGGGCTAAGGAGCTTCCACAAGCCCAGCCTAACCAGATGGCAAAATGGCACTACTTCTTGTTGTGGGGTTGCCCATCTCACTCAGCAGCTCCCGGTGGGTTATCTCCATTTGTCGGAGCGTGCTCCAGCTGACCCAAGGCCAGCCACAGGGAAATCACACTGGACAAGTCTGTTAGATTTGCTTTCTTTCTCATTTCTCTTCCCCCCAAGATGAAGAATGTTGCTGGACATTCTTCTAAAGAATGCACTGAAAACATTCTCACCCTTATGCACAACACAAATTCAATGGATACTGCTCTTCTCTGCATGAAGTCCATGGTTTACCTGCCTGCCATGTAACTCTTAAAGATGGTGCGACTGACAAAATAACATGCACTGTTTCACTCTGCACTGATATGGCTGAATGCACAGGAATTCAAAGTGAGACATTTAAGAGCACTCAGAGAGCTGGGATTGGAAGGATGAATCTATCAATTTTGGTTTCTCCTTCAATCAAGTTGCTCCATCTCAATATGGAGCATTGTGCAATTTTTTATTCTTATCAAAACTGAAACAAAATTCTTACACATCCATAGATATATGGTGATGGCAGTACTTATCCAAGTAGAAAAAAAGTCATGCTCATGGGAGTTCACACAAATATATAAAAGCAAATACGATCTGGTGACCAGGATGTTAATTTGCATAAGGAGGGAATGTGTGATAAAAATCCAGGTGCTAGACAAAATCTCTCAGGCTGTAGTAATGGGTGGTAGTGATGATAGGGCATGCTGATAGAACAGGGTACAGGGTCCAACTTCCAGAGCAAAGGGATAGGAAGAGGTGCCATTTCTGTTCTTTGTGAAGGCTGCCAACTTGCCAAAGACTAGTCAAAGAAATGAACCATGAAAGGTGAGTTGAATGTTATGACACACCTCATCACTATGAACACTGGACTTGTTATCTGTAGCCTACCACAGTACCTCCTAGTTAGCAAAAACACAATGCTTACACTCTGTTCATTTCTAGGCATGCATAATAAGTAAGAGAAAATGAAACAGAACAGATGACTAAAATAAACAAAAGTGTAAAAAGGAGAATAAAAATGCAGCTTACAAAGATTACTTTGTTTTGTTGAAAGACCAATATGTCTAATTTTAATTGCATGTTAAATTTAGAGCTCAAATATGATTATACCCAGGTGCTATTTAAACTAATGGAATAATCACCAGAACTGTTTCCTCACCCCCAACTCCCACTTGTGGGGATCTTGGCACATTGACTTTTTGGACCAGTAGTTGCTACAATTAAAAAAAAAAAGATAAAAACATAATTTGTTCCACTTGGCTGAGGCTACTTTTTACAGGCTATCATTATTCTGATTGACAAGGTCTTTGAGAAAAGCAGCAATAGACTATGTCATTTTTCACAAAATATTTTGAAATTCTGAAACAACAGGATGGCAAAACTGTAACACCGGCCAGTTCCTCTTCATTTTGTGACAAACAGCTAAGTTCTGCTATATGTATTAACCAGTCTGTACCCCAGTCAGAGAAGACCAATATTGCTTTTAAAGTAGTTTATGATTCTATTTGTGTCTCTACCTCCTGCCCCCTAGATTGAACTTGTGTTCCAAAACAATGGAAATGTATAATTCCCCAAATCTCTGTACTGAATGCGACCTTATTATCAACTAAGTGATGAAAGAACCAGCTGTATTAGCTGGAAGCAGAAACCAGATTAATAGAGGCTGGGAATGAAGCGTATATTTTCAGAGCAGAGATAACTGGATGTTGGAATGACCCTTACAAAGACTGATGGCTCACTCCCTTTGTAATATAATTGGTGAATAATGAGTGTGTGTGTGTGAGTGTCAGGAATGAGGTGTTAATTCATGCTGTAGGTTAACCTCACATTTTTTGTTTTCCTGCAGTAATGCCAGGTCAATTCCATCACAGCCTGAAATGCATTTGTTGCACATGTGAGCTGATTTTACAGCTGTAAATAATTAGAGCAGATAAAGCAATGATTGCCCAATCTAATAGTACAAACCAGTATACTTTCATATTCATTAATTAGTAATTATACAGATAAACTCAAGTCTCATATATCTGTCACTAAACAGGCTAGTACCACCAACAGAAGCCCATGGTGTTCAGGCATAATGTGTTAAATAGCTCATGGACCTTTGAATTCTGAATCTAAGATCTCCTCCATGTTGCTTTGCTCCTCTGATAGCAGAACAGTTAAACTAACAGCAGCTAGAGACATGATTACATTCAGTCTGTGAAGTCTGACTATGACAGCACTACCATGAAAAGACATGGGTTAGTTGTCCTCTTTCTTAGCCACAGGCTTAAGGACTAAATGGGAAAACAAGTTCACAGGAAAAATGAGTTTGTCTTTGATTCTGTAAGAAGACACAGGCAGGAAGTTTGGAAATAATTTCATTACTGCAGAACCTGTGCTTCAAAGCAGCTGCCATTCTAGCTCACACTACCCGGCAGCAGGAGTGAGCAGCCTGGAGCCCTTCAGCTCCAGTTAGTTTTGGCCTACAACTCCTGTGAGTCCTCTCCATTGGTTAGCACATCCAATAGATTGGTTATAGTAGCTACTCACAAGTGTGAGTATAGCATGCCCACCACTGCTTATTTTACCTGAAGTGTAGCTAAAGGTGATCACAGTGACTGTGTGTCCTACTTGACACAGGACAGACCTCTACTGGGATACATCCCCACTTTGAAGAGCTGTCTGGTCCAAGGCCAGTTTAAAGATAAAGAAAGTAAGAGCAGGGCCTCAGAGCTGCTGATCAAAGGTTAGCAACTGGACAGCAGTCTGAGCCGGCACAGGTTGTCTGGTTGAAGCCTTCTCCTCTAGGTTGAGATGTATTGTACTTCTGTTTAAATTATAGTAATTCTTTCTACATTTGTATGGGGTAGTGGTTAAGAATGTTGGACTGAATCTATAGAGATCTAGGTTCTACCCCCATTCGGCCAAGAAACTAACAACATGTATACAATGGTCCTGATTTTTAATGGGGGAGGGGGGACACAGTATTTTTACAATTTATTTTAATAGTATGTTTAAGTTTATATATTTTTATTTTAGCTGTACTTTTTAAGTTGGATTTGCCAAAAAAAGTTGCAAAAAACAACAACAAGTGGTCTTCCTTCATGTGAGGTGTGATTTAAGATACATTCATTATTCACAGAAGGCATACACTGAGAACATATACTAGAAATGCATCTCCAAATTCTCAGCACAGTGCAGAGGGTCCTTTGGAGAAAAAAATGATTTAATGAAGACAGAAGGACATAATCCTCTGCAATAAAAGGAGGAAAGATTAATGTGGTATTTGGTCATGTAATATATTAAGCACATGCCTGTATGCACACACATATGTACACATGTCCACATACCTTTATTAGAGTTTTATTCAATTAAAACCCCCATAACTGTATAAATATTAAAAGCTGGATTTTGATGGGTCAAGCCTGGTCACTCTCCTTTCTGGAAAATAATTTATTTTATTTTTTAAAAACCTATAAAGTTTCATTGAAGCCAGTCTTCATTCATTTTGCCCTTTCTTCATTGACAGCTTAAAATAAAAATAATAATATTTAAAATAAGTAGCTTGCCTAAATTCTTTAGGATTCAGTTCCTCTTATAGACAGTGCATTCTTGTACATTGTACTTCTTGAAAGACAAAGCATTTAACAGCCAAGTAGCATAAAACAAGTAAAAATCACTGAGCCTTATCTTAATGAAAACATTATACTTTGATGAGAGTTCTATGATAAGAAGTTTCCAAGAAAAATTATTCAGAGTTTTTATGAGACATATAGAAGATATTGTTTCTGTATCATATACTATATTTTCTAGTGATTTTCTTTTAAATGTGCATAGGGAATTATGCATTGCAGTCATTAAAGGGACACAATGGTCTGCTGGATTATCTAAGGCAGACTCTAAAAAGAGAAGAAGAGACATAAAGAAGGAATAGGTGATAAGAATGCACAATTATCAAAATGTTCTTTAACATTTCCAACAAAGACATTGTAGTACATTTCAAGACATTCCTAATTCATTAAAGATATGCAAAATGTGACACCACCTCCTCCAGGAACTAGGGTTCTGCCGACAGGATCAAAATAACTTATGCACTAGTAGACTGAGGTGGACAAACCTCACCCATCTCAATTTGGAATGGACTGGATGTTTACAGGCTTTCTGACAAAGCAACAAAAAATCCAGACTGTCTCTGAGACTACTGAATACCAAAGAGGGATATTGCCTAGTAAGTTTTGCCCACCAGTAACACTCTTGTTTTGCAAGTTGTCCCCACATCCAAACTTAAAGGGCACAAAGGAGGAGGAGGAGGAGGAGGAGGAGGAGATAAAGCAGCACTTGTGGGAGAGGGGAGGGTAACACAAGCCAAGGGCAACAATGCAGTGGTACAGTTTGAGGTACGATCATTCATTGTGACATTCATGTATAGTCATGGCTTCAAGATGAATCCAAAATGTACACAGCTGTGCTGATCTAGACCAGTTTTCCTCTCCATCAGGGGCAGATCTTTTATAAAGTGAACAGGTCTCCACTGCCTGTGCAAGACCAAGAACAAAATGCTTTACACTGCAACCTGAGCTCACAAATATTTCCTGAAATCCATCATGAAATATGCTGATTTCTTTTTGCATGAAAATTTGTGTGCATGTTCCTGCATTTTTCTCCAACTGTATTCATCATATTTCTGAAAAATATGCATAAATAATATGTGTGTTTTCATGTGCATTTTTCACTACACATGTATGTATCTATAGCTTCAGATACATATGTATCTATAGCTGTTTACTTTTTGGTAGTCTGAGAATCACATTGCAAGCTTGTAAATGGTTAGGGTTAGAGTTCAACTGCAGATCATGTCTGGAAGTTACAAAATAGACTAACCATTAACCCTAGCCATAAACGGTCCGAAATCAATTTCTCACATACCCCTAACTGCAACAGGGATAGTTCACAATATGATGGTGTTGCTGAGGAAACCGATCCCTCCCTGTCAGCCAATGTGGTGTATTGGTTAAGAGTGCTAGACTGGGACTGAGGATATCTGAGTTCTGGCCCCCACCCAGCCATGCAGCCCATTGAGTGTCTTTCAGCAAGTCACTGCCTCTCAGCCAAACCTACCTCATAGGCTAGCTGTTGTGAGGATAAAATGGAAAGGAAGAGAACCTCATAAGCCACTTTGCGTTCTTTGCAAGAGGAAGGAAGATGGGATATTCATTGAATTGTTGATACGGGGATTGCATATATCCTCATATGGTACAGAGAAACTTGAGCAGAATGGCATATGATGTCAGTATCCCTGCTAATCAAAAAGTCCCAGGGCAATGATCCTGCAAGCTCTGGCTGTACTGCAGCATTGCACAAGAACTGTTCCCAAGTCATTCTTTTAGCTCTGCAGTGCTCAGAGCATGCCTTGCTGATGGGATTTCTGGGCATGCTAGGGATACTTCGCTTTGATAAATTCCAAAAATTCATATAAAATAGTGGAGAGTAAGAACTGCAGTTCATACATCTGGCCTGTCTCCCAAAAGTCATACTCCCCAGGTCATACTGGCCAATCAACAGATGTGTCAAACAATGTGGAATGTGGAGGGTAGACTCCAGTGCAGTCACATGGCCCAGTGACTGGAGTTTGTTACATCCACTCCACAAATGCTTTCTTTCACTTGTGACATAGCATGGTCTGGACTGCATCAGATCTGTAAATGAGTGTTAGATGATTCTGCCTTTGAGACTGGGCTAGCTGGTTTTCAGAATTTTCCAGCTCTGTGATTCCATGAAGTGACAGTTAATCCCAGTTCTGTCTCTAAGTTTCTTTTCTATAATGAATGGTTATTGTCATTGCAGCCTCCTCCTCTCTTGGTTACACTCCCAACAGCACTGGGCATTCTGGAAAAGGAAAAGATAACACACACA
>NW_025335438.1:4865717-4978938 GCF_004798865.1 Varanus komodoensis
GTAAATCAATTTGTATTATTCACAGTTTATGCTAATACAGGCCCCTTAAGAATCAGCCATAAACAGTCAGCTATCATTAGGTTAAACCAGCTTCCTGGGAGATTTACAATACAGCATCTGTCCCAATTAAGCAGAGTGAGGTGCAGTAATATTTTATAGTTATGCAGCACCTTTCCTCCCAAAGCATTTTTACCAATTAAAGGTACATAATGCTGTATAATGGATGCCTCCATGGAAGTGTTCTCACACACACATGAGAACAGGAAGAAAAAAATGTAAACCATGACCATGTGGCAAACACCTGTTCTTAAATATTACAAGACGGGTGTGTAAATTTCCAAGAGGGGCAACAAAATCCTGTCTGCAACAAACTCATTGGAGAAAATATTTTAAGAAGCTGTCTGAAAGATCTACATGGCATATCACAGTGTATGTTTCCCCACTCCATACCCCCATATACCTGAAAGGAACATATTACAACACCATATTTGTGTCCACTCCAGTAAAGGACCTTCCACCTGTGGTTTCATTGCTAGTGAAGTCTATGCGTGAAGTCTGATTGTCCCCTTTGAGGATGAACCACACCCTCCACACTTGATGGGGGAGATCAATTATACCCTAAAGCCCCCAGAATGTCCTCCCAGGAACCATAGGTTTGCAATACCCACTTGGGATTTCTACTTCTGAGCAGATAAATGTATAGGATTGTGCTCTTATGGTCAGGGCCCTCTAAATGTTGTCAAAGTGCAACACACATCAGCCTTAGCCAGCATGGATTCTGGGTGATGCACTCCAACAAGGGCTGGAGGGCCACCAATCGCCCACCCCATTAGAGAATTACAGGTTACATGTGAAAAGTTAAATCCACTGCAGAAAGATAACTTAACTGGAAGACAGATACACAAAAGTGAAAAGAAAAATGTAGAATTTTATTATTTTAAAAATCAGATGCTGGGGAATAGGAACCTCAATAATCACAAGGGTGTGAAGATGCAATTTCTAAGTTCAGGAAGTTGTTAATTCTGAAAATTAGCCTAAATGTGAAGTTGGAGGCAAATACCTAAGTCCCTAAGGGGCTAAAGAAGGAATAGGGAGAAGCACATAAGCCCAAGACACATCCCTACATGAAACAAACCCTTCTTTACCCATACAGCATTGGTTTGGCCCAACCTACAATTGCACTGAAAAGGGTATCTGAATTCTGTATTTCCTTGAGTTACTTTTTAGAGAAGCCTTCCTGCCATCCTGATGCTCTGTGGGTGTGTTGGACTACAGTGCCCAACATCCCCTGTTGGGTAGCCCAGTGAGGAGACTGGATCAGGTGGGCTGTTTTAGAGCACATCTGGAGGGTACCAAGTTGGGGCTAACTATTTTCAAGCATAAACTGAAGCAGGAAGGGAGATGATTGTTGCAGCTACTTATTAGTTGATTCATGCATTATTCTTTGGGAGAGAAAAGGAGAGGCGGAGTCTTAATGGTGCAGACAAGTTAAGATTTTCTGCCTAATCCTATGCATGTTCAGAAAGGGGAAAAAAAGACAACAGTTCCCAACATCTTCCAGCCAAGTCCATTTACCAACTTCTGCTCCCCATGCCGACACAAGAGTATTTCTTGAGCCTGCTTTCCATTGCAATTCCTCACAGGAACAAAATATACTCTTTGGTTACTTCATATTGTTTTTATTTGACTCTGCGTGTTCAGAAAGGTAATGGAAGAGCCAGCACAGCAGCTTCCGATCCTCACTGTACACATAATAGATTGTCATTGTAAACTACTACGAAATTCTGCAGAACCGAGAGACATCAATTTATAGTACCTGTCTGAACCAAAAATTGCTTATTCCTACAAATCTGTGTTCCAGCACTTAATGGAAGCAGTTGAAAATCATGATCTCAATAAGATCAGCCAAAAGAGTAATTATATAAATCATACAAACCAAACCAAAACAAACTAACAGAAAAGGAAAATGGATTTCTAATGAGATTATGCGACAGATGATATATGGTATTTAGTTAGGTTTTTTTACCTCTTTTATGAGCTAATACTAAGTACGGAGATACATGCTGTGGCACAATCAGATAATCAAATTGTTCACCACTCATGGCAAAGAAAGGAATAATGAGCATTTAAAAACAATTAATTAATCAAAAGAGTTTGATAAAGTTGTTGCTTTTCTTTTGCAGCCCAGATTACCCATTAATTCATTCTAGTATGAACCAGTTCATTAAAATGGTATTATAAGGTTTTTATAAGGATAAAATAATGAATAAAGCATAGTCTACAGGAATAATTCAATAATAATTCAATAACTCAGTGGAAGTATTCCTTCATGATAATAAAATGCTACATCCTATATGTATTCACAAAGTAAAAATGGCAGCTCTCCCATCCAATTCCTCTCCCTCTGCTCATAATGTTCAACTCCTAGAAAGATTGACATGTCATCACATTACATGCTTCATTTACTGATTCCTCCTGAGGATTTGAAATGTATATAGCATCAAAGGGGGGGATTGCTAGGCATCTGCTGAGGTCCTACACACCAGATTATTATTATTATTATTATTATTATTATTATTATTATTATAACATTTCTATGCCGCCCCTTGCCGAAACCTCGGGGCGGCTTACTAACAAGGGTCCTCTGAAGTTGTTCTTCCTCTTCTCCATTGCAACTCGCTTATTCATCTGCTCTACCCTAGACAACGGTGGTAGTGAGGAGAAGCACTGCCTACTTGTTCCCAGGCTGACAAGCAATGATAAAGAAGAGGTGGAAGAGATGTAGCTGCTGGTGGCAATGGCAGAAAAAAAGGTAGATTAACTATGGGAAGCAGCACATTGAAGGTATCTTGCCAAAGGTTCCTCAAAAACCAGCATTATGCAAGGATCAGAGACCCTGGGAAATGAAGGTTCTGACATGTTTGGGGAGACTGCACAGTGAATGGGAGGCCCTCCAGTACAGACTATTGCCCTTTACAACTGGCGTGCATTGAGAACAGGGAAAGATGGTGGCAATTCCATCAATTAGGCAAGGAAATTGCACAATGAAAGCCTTGCCTAGGTGCTTGGTTCCACATTTCATATCAAGCCCTAACCCTAACACAGATCTAGGTCTGAACTGGGACAGGCTGGGTTTCCCTTGATTTCCACACACAAAAGCCAAGATCGCAAAGCTGATGTCAGTGACACTCACCATGGTCTACTGGAAACTTCCTCCACTTTAAGTGAGCAGTCAGCTGAAATATAAATACCATAGGCCAGTCCTGATAAAATGGAGAGCCACAGATTAATTCTTCTTTGGCAAGATGCTCACGCTTTGCTATGTCCTGAAAGACAGTTTCATGCTCAAGAATACCATGCTCAAGAGGAGCAATAAATAATATATTCATAAAGAAAGGAAAAGGAAACAAATATAATGAGGAAAAAGGCACAATCCATAGAGGTGCTAAGAACTGTAAACCATTGTGAAGCTCATATTTAGTATGGGTTTTACCACAGTGCAGCTAATTTACTCTACAGTTAGAACATAATATACAATTTGAATAGGAATAAAATTATTTAGACTGAATGTGACATGAATTATGGATAATTATATTTAGGAACAATAAGGAATGCATTTCTGATTTCTGATGGTGCAGGGTTTCTGACGCATGTCCTGGCATGATGTTCTTGACTATTACTCATGTAGTTCCTGGTTTCATTATGTAAGAGAAGGGATGCAGTGTCATGATTAGATCTGATGATTTACTTAACTACTCCATTACTGTCTTGCTAATTGTAGATATTGCTCAATACCCTGAATGTATGATGCTTGTATCATCCTGAACAATCACAAAACAGTTTCAATTATTCTGTGCTGATGAATGTATGTTTCATGATTGTCTGTGTAGACCCCTTGTATTTGTTTACGAATGTCTATGGTTTACATATGTCTTTCAGCTCATACCATACTTTAGAATTTTTTCCAGGACATGATAGCCTATGATCTTCAGGTGCATCCAAGTCTTTACAGGGGCTGATGGCCATATCACATGTCAACCAACAAGTTTGCATCCAACTGCTACCTTTTAAAATGGAGTTTTAAATTAGCTATTCTTCAGTAGGCTGAGTCTATGGTCAATGTCAGCTTCCATGAGAGCAGCCCCACGAGATACATGAAGTTCTCCTTTTCAGAAAGTCATCCTCCATGATTAGAGGACAACAGAAATGAATGAGGAGAAGAGTGGAGTTAGCATGCTACCCTTTCTTATGCCTTTACTATATTAAGATCTAGAATGCCAGAACAGAGCTTTAGCAAACAGTTCATAGCATATATTTTGGTGCGCACGTGCCTGGGCACCATATATTTCCTAATGTGACAGCAGGTGAATGTGCACACAAGACCTGATACCTTGTTAGCTACATGAAGGCCTGCTGATGCTCCAGCTAACCATTGCTCTAAGCAGCTGGATAATTCACATTTGCCACTAAGTATATGAAGAGATTGTTGTTTGATTAATGAGCTTCTATCTCATGGATGTGTAGCTAAGCTTCTGATATATTGATAAATTGAGAACTATAGTTAACTCCTTGTTTGCTCATTTTAATTTGTTAAAAAGAAAATGATCTCATTTTTTCTTAAATGAGAATATTCAATTATTTTTAATACACTGTGTTTGCAGCATAAATTAATCTCCAAGTCAATTCTGTCAGTCTCAACAAAGGGCTCACTGATCTTTTGAAGTAGATGCTGTCACTTAGCTAATCAAAAGTGTCTGAGTTGTGAAGCAACAAAAAGAAGCCTTAAAGGAGATGTAGTTCCAATCTGAGATTAACAAGATTTGGTTCCCACTCACAGTAGACAATCTTGTACTCTTTACAGAGCATTTAGCTTTCAGGCATTATCAGGTTTTAACACCTCAGTCCTGGAAATTAAAAAATGTCCTGTAGTTTAAATTGCTGGACAAAGATACAATTGAGCATACAGCTGGAAAAACAGAAAATTCATTCTAATAACACTGAAAATGCTGCTATCCCCAACAAACAAGCAAGCAAACAATAAAGGCAACAATTTAAGCACAATCCTATGCATGTATACTCATAAATAAATGCTGCTGACTTTCCAGATATTTCTAAATCATACAATTAAATCATATAAAATATCATGTAATTCCCATGGTTGCTGGGGATGCTGGTAGCTGTGGGACTTTTTTCCATTTAAGCATGCATAAGGTTGCATACTTGTTGTACCAGTTTAGTGCCTCTTTGAACACTGTGCAACTTACTTCTAAGTTGATATACATATGATTATGCCGAGTGTCTGCATCATTTGCAATGAGATTTTTTTTTATATTTTCAGGTTATGGCTAAAAAAAGCATTTTAAAAATAGAAAAATAATACGTTTCTTAAGTGTAAATGGTCATCTAGTGCTTAATTGCATGCTTGATGCTACAAATACATATTTAGGCTTTTGGATTTAGATTGGCTTAATGGTACAACTAGATCAAATTTTGGATTTACAGAGTGCTTTTTTTAATCATAGAACGCACTGGAACGGAGTTCCGGCGCCCTTTTTTCAACAGATTTTCCAAGTTTTAAAAGTAACTTTTGAAAAGTTGATGTTTGGTCCACGTGGATTTGAATCGCCCTGTTGAGCCTAGCAGGTTGGCAGCAAAATCATTAAAACGGTGCATGTGGGCTGCTTGTGTGTTGAATCCAATGAATGCGTACTTCGTCTGCGCTGGTTGTGATGGTGTTGCTCGGCTTGTGATTGGTCGTGTGGTCGCACACTGAGAGCTTACTGCAGGCAGCGACCGTTATGTTTCATTACACAAGTGACATGTGTGGGTGTGTGTACAGTGATTGACTACATGTGAAAGGTAATAATTTCATGAGTTCCGGCACCATTTTTCTTACAAAAAAAGCACTGGATTTACATAATGATATACAGGATAAGCCCATATTTGGAAAGAAAGAGAGGTACATGTTTATGTTTCATTTTTCCAGATTGCTCATTCATGTCTGCTCAAAGCCACACATGTGGCTATGCATGCTCACCAACAGCCAATTGTGGCGGAACACTCTGTACTATAGAGTAAACAAGAAATGCTAAAATAAATAATACATGGATTCAAAACGTACTCCTCTAGTCTATTACTCAATTAAATGACTATGTTCAATATAGTGACAGGGATGGATGGATAGATCTGTTGAGTTTGATGAGACTGGCTGCTTTTGAGGTTTGCTTGCTCTGTTCCATTTATTTATGTTTTAACTCCATATAGAAATGTGTCTACTTTATTGTAATGCATACAATAATGTACAATATGGAGGCAGACACCCATTGACTAAGTGTGTTTCTCTGCATTTTGGAATTTTATACATTGCTTTGTATATTTATCAAATGTGTACATCTTGTTGAATGCCTTTATTTTGTTGTGCGGAATGCATGTATGGATTTTCTGATCACACACTGAATTCTGCCCCAGCAAGTACAAATTCCCCTCCAGGTAGATCCCAAGGAGAAATAAAGCTAGACTAAGTGAATCTCTGGCATATTCTTATTTGGTAATAGCACACATTTCAAAAATGTATGCCTTGAAATAAATGAATTTCAGCATCACCACACCCGGCCCTTCCAAATTGACCTCAACATTCTCCAAAGCAGAGGTCCATTCGGGCAGAACTAAATCTAGCACCAACCATTCCTCCCAGGCCTTTCCACAGCCATTTTTGCTCTCAAACTTACCACTGTTAGGGTGGTCAAAAGTTCTTTGTATAGTGGCTACAGAATTTTAGGTGCTTTGTAAAATAAACATGAAAACTGAGCTCAAAGCAATATGATAAATATAAAGTGTGTTCACATTTCATTCCCTGAAGTCTTGCACAACTTGACCCATCAATCCATATGTAGCCCAACAGCCATGAACGGCATCCTATTTTTCCTTCCTTTGTGGATGTGAAATAGTTGAGGGAGGTTGTCTACCACATGGCAAGCTAACAAATGGCAGCTGGACTTTGTCCACTTTGGTGAGTTGCTATCAGGATTCTTTCCATGTTTACTTTAGATATATAGCCCCAAAGCAAGCCTGTATTGCAGGTACTTAAAACAAGACACGAAGCTATGAAGGGCAGCAACTCAAACAAAATGGCATAATTTATTTTAAAAAGGATGATACATTTTGTGTTTTGCCAGATATACCTTAAGATTTAAAAAAATACTTACCGCTTTTACTCTTAAGTAATCTGTAGAGGGAATTTTGAGAAAGTCACAGTTATCATCTGTAACAACTGTTAGTACATCTTGTTGCATCCCTGCAGGGAGTGGTTCCAAAGTCCCGAAGCAACATCCTATACGAAGCTTCCAAAATAATGGCATACAAACTGAGTTACATTCAACCATGCTTTCCTATTACTTTTGTAAGATACTTAAAATTAATTATTTATTTATACATATATTTGTAGGCCACCTATAACTGCCGAGGCCTTCCTAGGCAGCTTACAATACATTAAACATATTAAAACATAATAACACTTGTTTAAAACCTACTAAAACACTCACAAATTAAAACATCTATAGGAACAGTATAAAAAAGGTCCACAACATTCAGGGGCTAAGTGTTAAAAAAAAATCTAAAATGGTATGCCCTCACCTGGTGCTGAAAAGAAATAAAGACAGTGCCAGGCAAATTTCCCTAAGGAAGGAGTAGCAGCAGCGGAAAAGGCCCTTTGCCTGGTTGCCGCCCCTCTCACCTCCCTGAGGGGTTGCTCTCATAGAAGGGCCTCCTGAACTGAGCTGAATAATGATACAACCTAAACATTATCAGTACCTTTTCTTCCTGTTGCTATATATTGCAAGCGAAACATTCTCAGATATCCTGAGCATTCAACCTAATAGCCACTAAGGATAGTTTATATATTTTACCCAGAACTTAAAATACAATAATGATTATTTGTCATGGGTATTTTGGGACAACCAGAAGCTGTGATATGTTTTATAATGCCTTCTTCTACCAAATCCACAACAGGAGCATTGTTATCACACCTCTTTTAGCATTTTGTGTTTCAGCCACCCTGACAACATTTATACTAAAGCTCAGTGTGACATAGAAATTAAAGTCATCAGCTAAAAGGAGGCTATATCAAACTAATGGTACTGCCAGTCCCAATACCTCCCCCATGGCTCCACATGGCTGGCTGAGAAGGCTGGGAATTGTTGAAGGGCTCCTCCCCACCCATCTAAACTGGCACAGGATTGTGCCTTAAGTGTACTAAATCAGTTAGGACACACTCCTATCTCCCCCATGGCAGATCTTCATAAGCCCCAAAACACAGAGGGGTATAAACATCTAATGGTAGCAGTGAAGTAAGAGAGGTGGGCTTGGGGGAGGTATTTAGCTTTAGTTCTGGAGACTGTGAGGGAAGAAGACTGGCAAGCCAACTGCAATTGGAGTAACTCAGTAGCTCCAGCATCTTCTCCCTGTCCCCAAACATGTTTCTGTGTTATCCCTTCAAAGGCCCAGCATGAACCTTGGGGAAGGAGCAGCTGGAGTGGTTCTTTCCCAATGGCTGTGAGGGGGCAGAGGAGCTTGGCCTTTGGATTCCCACCTGTGAGATCCTAAGATCTTAGAGCTGGGACTCGTGAAAATCATATAGCCTCCCAGAGTATGTCAGGAAGCCATAGGACTGCACCCTTAACATGTTGTTTAAAATCTGAGGTATATGCCCTTTCAAACTGTGTTTCTTGGATATTAAAGCTTGGTCAATGTAAATAGGCTTTCTGTGCCCTTTTGACAGCTCAAAGATTGACACTACTACACTGGAAAGATAAAGTTTCACCTCCTGTAGAGCAGTGGATTGAAGACTTAATGGCACTTTCAATATCTGAGCAGATGACATACAGCTGTCATTCTATGTGGACATAGGAATATCTGGCTGCCTTTGTTGAAGCTTATGTATAATCTATACATCTGGATGTATACTTTCATTTGTATATTTACATATCTATTTATCTGCATATTTACATATCACAAATATACAAATACTTTTATTTGTATATTTACATATGTTTTATATTGTTTTGTTGAGGTAAAATTTACAGTGATAACTGGAAAAGAACTTAATAGCTACTATGAAGGACGTGAGCAGGATTAGAATTGCACTTGGTGGCAGGAGGGGGGGTGTTAACCTCCCCCCCCCCCAAGTCCAAACAAAAGTTGCTCCCTTGACCTGTTATTTGGAAGGCAATTTCTATTGGCACTAACAGGAGCTTTGCTCCAGAATTTCATAGCAGCTTCAGAGACCATATTTGTTGGGACCATGGTGGGAAAAGGAACATCATCTGGACAGTTTGCAAACTCTAAATGCAAAATTATTTCTCTAATCTGTAAGTGTGTACCTGAGAATGTATGCCTCTGTAAATATTATCCCCCCATTGCATCTATTGTAGGAGACTAACAGAATGCTAAAGAGCAATTTGTTATACCTTATGATAATATTGTTCTGCATCCACTTCAACCTGGATGGCATCTATGTAATGCCCAGTTACAAATCCTCAGTTCCTGAGACCTAATTCAGTTCTCTGGGGTTGCCCAGCCAATCATGCCACAAAAGAATGGTGGTCCTCAACCACAAATGGTTTGGTGGTTTCCTGACTTCTGTACAGGTTTTTTTTCAATTCTAAATTATTCCTAAGGCTTAATTACCAGCAGGAGAGCTTTAAGGCAAAATGTGCTGTCCCTTTTTGTAATGTTGACCCTGTCCTTTTTTGCCTTTGGCCCCATCTACCCATGGAATTCAGTCCTTGGGCTGATGGAGATTCAATACATCAATAATTCTGATGGCAAAATTTGGCTTCATCTTTAAGGGGGAATCAGTCAATTTAACCCAAATAATTCAGTGGGCATACTTAGTACTCAGCACATATGAGAAACTCTGGTCATCTGTTAGGAGTGCTCACCTACTACTGGAAAGGGAAATCACAGGAACTTATTCCTGACACTGAAGCCAATACTGTGAGAATTCATCCAAAGTCCTTTTAGACCAAGCAACAAACAACATGAGGCTAATGAGTAAAAGGATGAATCACATCCTTGTACCCACTAAATCCCAGGATCATCCATGGGGACATGTGCAACCAGCAGGAACCACCGTCCTCCTGCCTGCTTCCTCCCTGGAACCAAGAGTCTCATGGAGGTACCAGGAGAGGAAATTTAGGAGGGAAAGCATCAGATGGGAGAGCAAATGGAGATCAGGAGAATTCCTTTATGCCCACTACACATTTCCAGACTGCATCACAGAACCCCACAAGGAGAAAATAATCCCAGGATGAGCTCAGACCAAATCCACTGTAACCAACTGAGCTGCCTTCTATGACTTCCCTAGAAAATACTGTACAGCTGACCTCTGTATGCATTTTCCATACAGTCAAAGTTGTATGCATTGTAAATTTCACAAACTTTCATAATGCAAATGTTGTTGGTGTTTACAATGCTGGGTTCATTCAAAAGCTGTTTTATGTACTCTCTTTTAGTAATGAATTTATGTTCAGGTTTTATTGTTATTCTCTCTATGCCTAACTCACTTATAATATTTGTCAAGAAGTATTTTTCTCTCCTTTTCCCCTCAATTTGGCTTTATCTTACACATGTAGCCATTCAATTAATGTACATAGTAAATATAAATAGCACAAAGAGAAAAAAGTTATTAGGATGTATTGTGTTTATATATAATGGGTGGGGTTACATGACATGAGAAGCCATGGCAAAATCTCACTGTTCCGACCCAGTTCCAAAGTTCCTGCATGAGAGGATTAGTTTTCCAAAACCAAGGAGAGAATAAATTATCTGGACTAAGGTTTTCATGCTTCATCATGACTCCTCCAGTTATCTAGACCTGGAATTGCTGTTTTACCATTCATGGTATGGAAACACCATAAAGCTTCCTGGCAAGAGAGCCTGCAGAAATCAAACTTCACATGTAGCCAGTGGGGTTGAGCTAGCACTGACTGACCAGGGAAGATTTTGGGGTGTGGTAAATGGCTCAATAAAAATGTTGTTTCAGTGTTTTGTTGTTTTGAAAAAGGCAAAATCCATCCTGAGAAATATATGGGCAAGAATCTTCTATATTATAGAAGCCATAATAATAACTTCTTAAATTATATTAAAATGGATGGGTCTGGCAGAGCTATAGCTCAAGGACTGTGAAACCAAACATATCACATCTGGCATTCAGGCTATGGGCACAATCCTATGCATGTATTGAGCAAAAAAATAAAAGCCTCCAGGCAGCAGGCCTGGCTGGGTAATGCTGGGAACTGTAGACTTCTTTCTATAGCACTGCATCTTGAGGGGATCCTGGAGGTGTCCACATCAGGGTTCTGATTTTTTTGAATGCATTGGTTTGGCCCTGTGTTGCAAGCCTCCAGTATCATCTTCAGTCACCAACGGGGCTTGTTGTAAGTTCCTCTTTTAATATTGGCCTGCAGGTTTTAAAAAGTTCCTTTGATGAGATCCTCTTATTTATTCATTTTTTGATTTAATTTGTTTAGTCCACCTTTGGTTACAAGGTGATAAGCATAATTCTTTCTGCACCGTGTTAAGAAGTTCTCTAATGCCAAGACAATTTAAGATATTCAAAGAGGCCTGATGGCTCGAGGCGTATAACAGTCCCAGGTGTTTACAGGTCTACTCCATATGTTGTTTCAGCTGTTTGCAAATTGTTTTTATTTTTTTCTATTTTGAAAAGTTTTATGAAATTTTATTGTATTGCCTGTTTGATGAACTGTTGTAAACTGCCTAGGAAGATTTGGCTATAGAATGCTGCAAAAAACCCTATAATACTAAAATAATAATAATAAAAATCATACATGATGCAGAATTCTCATTTACCAGGAGGACTGTATGAGGGGGGGGAAGACATACCAACCTGGTGTCCTGCAGACCAGCAAAGTCTGGCAAACATTGAATGGCATATAAACAGTGCATACATAGAAATGGTAAGGGAAGGAAATTGTTTGTTATATAAAAGGCTCTGTCAAGTATGTTTCCATATGAAACCTAGTTTTCACCACCCTCTTTTAAGTAGCTTTCTGCATTTCCATTCTGGAAGCCTACGTTTCAGAGGTTGCAAGTTCTTCAAGAGATCACTATAGGTTGTTACAGCACTCGGACAATTTTGGCATAGGCATTTCTTCTGTTGCTGTTGGTTCTCCTTTTTGAACAAACAAAAATGCCTCTTTCCTTATGCAATAAGGAACAGACTGACAAAGCAAAAATATCTGAATGGACAAGTAGGCATTTTGGCCCTTTTCTTCTTTTTTTGCATGTTTTAAGAGGTGGAAATTACAGAAACTTCCTAGGTACTGCTTAAACAGCTAATCTAAAGTAAGTGCCTGGAAACTGTGCATTCATTTGTTTGCATGAGTGAAAGTTGCTGCTTTCACTTAGCAGTTATCAAAGATAATTTCCTCTCAACAAGTTCTGCCAATGCTGAATGTGTTTGCATTTTTTAAAAAAATGCCCAGAACAATAGCCATCTCATTTCAACAATTAAATGCAGTATACCATGGCTGGATTGGCTAACTAATGTTATACTTTGCCTACAGTGACAAAAACTTCAGCTAAAGCTGTCACCAAATAACACATTCAAAATTGGCTTTTCTCTCTCTTTTCAGAAAACAGCTCTGACACACCTCTGGCAATCTGTAAGACAGATCCAATTTAGACAGAAAGAATAAAGGAGAATTAATCTTCTCTCCCTGCCATTCTTGCCCAAGGTTGACTATTTTATTCTGGCAACCTCGCACAAGGAATTCTGAAAGACAGCGTCTTTGTGAACCATTTGCTCCTGCATCCCAGAGGCATTCAGAATCCATTCAATGTTTTGTTTGGATGAGACCTTGTATGAGACACAATAGTTTTCAAGGTAAGCCTTGTGGCACCAATTCCAGCTGGTCGCTGGAAGCTTATTGTCAGTGATTGTAAGTGACAATTCTAGCCACACAAAAATCAAACAACCTCCTCCAACCGCTTCATGCCAATCAGAACAATTCAGCTTGCAGAAGGAAGGAAAGTGATCCCCACTTTTGCATTACACAAGACTCAAAAGCCTGACACAGAAATCTTCATTTCCTGTACAGTTTCCACCATGCTCTTGTATTTTCTCAAGTATCAAACCAGTCCTCAAAGTTTAGACAATGTCATTATGTCACTTGTTTAGATTCTCAAGTCATAGAATGGTCAACCCCTTTGGATTCTTACTATAGAAACTGCCTACTCAACCATTTAGCTCTATAGAAACAGGGCCTTTCTATGCAGATATGTCAGAGGGTGAATTATCTCAGGGACAGAGTCTAAATCCACCCCTCCTGTGATTGAAATCTGTCCCAGTCCACTTTATCGCAACCACCAATCATTGCTGATTTCTCAGCTTTTTAATCCTTCCCACATTCTAAAACAAAAAAATGACTCTCCTAAAGCTTATTTATTGGTAGTGAGAGCTTTAAGCTAACCTGTACTGCTAGTTTTTGTACTTTGGGCCCATTCTTTTTCCTTTGGCTCTGTTCACCCCTTAAATGCAGGACCCAAGAGCTGCTTCAGATTTGATTTTGGCCTTTAAGCAGGAAGAAATTCCCCTCCCTTGGATTATGCTGCATAAACAAGTCATCCAACTATGCATTATTCTATTCAACAGCTTCAGCTGAAATAAGGTTGTTTCAATATATTTGGGAAATATATTTTGGGAAAACAAAGCAAACAAATCACTCTAAGGTATATTGTGTCCGGAATGGCAACGGGATAGCAGGCTGCGATGGCAAACTGACTATAGGGCAATTATTTCAAGAAGCCATCCAGTCTGCGTTGATCATACTAGCCTGAATGGGCACCGCTGGGCACTTAAGCTCTCTGAAGCCCAAGCTCACAGAACCCAAATCTGCATAAAGGTTACATTTGTTAATTTGCCTCTATGGATGGAGGTTTAGAAATAATGGCCAATGTTTACTTAAATTTCACAGAAGGTAAATCCAGCTAATTAATTTCAGCCTGCCAATTAATTTCATAATCAAATCCCCTCAAATAAAACAGCATCATCCATTAATTTCCACCTCACCCAATTCCAACCAAATGTGCAATGGCATCAAAGAATGTCCATACAGAGGGTGATAAATAAGGTCTCTATTAAAAATTCACATGTATTTCAAAGTGGCAGTGATGGCACCAAGATGGAATTTCAAGAATTTTACAGGGGGCTAACCCTCTACAGCTACAGTTGCCCTTAAAATTAGTTTTACTGTCATGAATGGGCACTCAGGGCCCTAAATAATAGATACAGGGATAGGGGATTTTATGTTCTGGATATCATGCGTTTGTAGGCAGTCCTCAGAACTGGCTCCTGTCTGAGTCATGTTTCTGACCTCCCAGTCAGTCCTGCTCCCATTAGAGCAGGACTTGGGGACAGGCATCCAAGGCCTCAACCAGCAGAATGGACAGTGGAGGTTCCCAAATGCAAGCATGTATGGCTTCCCACATTTTGAAGTGAGTGAAGTAACATATATACAGCACCCTCTAAAGAGGCGAGGATGTAAAAACATCCATTACCTAACTGCACCACCATGCCTGGCTTACCTCTGAGAGCAGCTTCTAGCTCAGCCTTGATACTGGACTTCCAAGCATAGCAAGTACAAGCCCATCAAAGAAAGGACCAGCCAAACCTCTCTGGATAGAGTCCCATGACTGAGGTGTTGCAACTGGGAAGGCCCTATTCTTGCCAAAAGGCAAGAAAATTATCATGTTCATCTCCTGAACTTTGATGAAGACTGTGATGTTTATAAATGTACATTGAGAAAAAGATCAACAACAATTGTTCTAACTCTGCACCTCAACCCAATAAGATCTAATAGCACTTACTGTGGCATGCTGTTCACACAGCACACTAACTCAGCATTAAGTGCCACGTGAACTTGTAATGGGTTATTCAGAGTAGCTTAAGTTTGATGGGTTATTCAGAGTAGCTTAAGGGTGGGGAGATTTATTTATTTCTTGTTTATTTTATTTATAAAACTGCACCCAGTAGTCCCAAACAGATACATATCTCTGGGTGGCAGAAGTTCAGGTGTTGCTAATATCCTCCCAATTTGACTAGGGCTATAGTCTTTTTGTCTGCCTCTCAGGAAAAGGAGACATGGAAAGACTTTTGTTAAACCCCCCAAAACTTACTCCCTCATTAATGTATCATTTATTTGGAACTGATGTCTGTTTTGTTGTTCCTGTTGTTCCTGTTGAGGTTCAAGGCAACTGAAAGATTTGGGGTTCAAGATCAATTCTGGATTTCTGGAAAAGGGAAAAAAAACCTTTTCTGATCCAGCTTTTTAATGCTGAATTTCATTTTATTTTTAATCTCTAGCAGGCTAGTTTTTATACACAAAGGCTTAACACTGTAGCCATCAGACTATATCCAGTGCTGTAGGAACAGAATTACACAGGGATAATGGGGCTTTCCTTTCTCCCACTGTCTGTACTCCTTGTGGATCTGTGAAATGTACTCCAGAGGTTTTCTCAAGTCTACAGAGCAGATGGGGTGGGGGGTGGGGGACATCCAAAACTCTTTATGTGAAAGGAGGAATCCATTCCGGTACTCTCTATTTCACTGGTGGGTACATCCCTTACTCCTTACAAGCAGTTATTCACCTTGACTGTGCATGCAAGGCTGTTTAAATCCTATTGGAGCTGACAGAATTTAAGCAAGCCAACTTTGTGAAGAATTGCAAGTTTCATATTTTACCAGAATAACACATGAAAGCACATCTGCTAAGAGGGAAATTTAAAAAGAAAAAAACCCCATTACTAAGTTGCAATGGCATTTTAGACTTTTAAAAAAAGATTTTGTACATTTCTTTTCTATAGTCCCTCCATTTTTTACCTCTTGTGTATGACAAAGGAAAGTTATAAACATCCACTTGGCCTTCTTACTAATAGTATTACTTCTTTAATGGCAGTGCCTTTGTTATAACTCACCATGATTGAGCACAATGATGACCGGGACAATCTAGAGGCGCTGGTGGTTGAGCTCTGCCTGTGTGCTAAAACAAAGTTTCCTCCAACCATTTTTTTGTAAAACTTTGACTGTGGTCTAGCGGAGCCTTTGAGAATTGCATAAAGCCCTTGGCTTGCATCCACTGGAATTAAAATTAAAAATTACATTAAGAACAAATTGTATTTGATCAGCATATTACAGAAAACAAAATTGACAGTCTGCAGCATGAAGCCAACATAAAAAACATAATAAATCTACACCAGTAATTATGAAACATATTTTGATGTAATTTTCCCTTGAAATTGTCTCATTTCCAAAATAAGAACGTACATATGCTTGAACTTGGTGGCACCAACATCAAAATCGGATGTAGGCAACTTCATGTAGCCTGGGGGCCAATTTATCCCTTCTGGAACATCCCATGAAAAGCACACACTCATTTTGAAAAGGAGACTATACATTTCCCTAGCTGCTGCTGCTGGAAATTTGAACTGGCCCAGCATCAGTGTGCACCTGGACCATGACTCAGCAGGCACACAGGTCACCTGGTCACTAGCTTCCATTTCTATTTTAATTATAGCAATTATTGCTAAGTTGGCATTTCTACATATAAACAATCACAGGCATATTTATGTAGATCTATGCCCATTTTTGTTCCTTTTGCGGGATCCTCTTGGGCATCACAGTCTGTCTATCAAGACCATTTTGACTGGTTGTTGACAAATTCTACAGAGAGAGAGAGAGAAAGATAGAGGGAGGCAGGGAGGGTGAAGTTGGGCTCTGTCCCGCTACATCTTTATCCTAAACAACAAATATGTTTCTGGTTGTTAAACCAACAGAGGACTGCAGAGAAAATGGATAAGCACAGAGCCTATGGAATAATGCATGATGTGGGAGGGAAGGAAGCAGGATAACAGAGGTGCTAGAAGCATGTTCCCGGTTCCATCTGTGAAATGTTGAAGGACTGATTTACTGTAGACCCAATGTTGAACTGCCTACTATGACATTAGGGCAACTTTCGCAAAGCTGGTGCTGTCCAGAAGTTTTGGACAACAATTTGTAGCATTTCTGACTATTGACCAGATGACTGGGACTGATCAGTCATCTTTTGAGACCCAAAGTATCTGGATACCAAATTGGGGGAAGACTGCATTAAGGTATATTTGGTTTAAGGCATACAAGTTCCTTTCTCTGAATCTCAAAATAAATGATAAAAATACTGTTGTTAGCATTTTTTAAAAAGATATCTGAGAATTAAATTAGGATTTAAAAAAACCCCCTTATTACACAACTACATAACTCCATTTTTTCATACACTTGGTTTTCCTGAAGCTCTGTCTGTAAAATGATCTTGGGAGATTAAAGACTCATCAAGCATGTATTATTCCTATCAAGTCAGTTTTACTTAGCAAAAAAATCAATTTTGTATTTATTTTTAGCTTGCCAAATCAGATGAGATTGAAAATATTGCTTAACCAGGTTCAAAGAACTGGAAAAGATTGCACATTGATGCAAAGCAGTTTCCCCCCTCCCTTGAAAGGCAAAATGTTACAGTCTGAGTCATTAAGATTAGCTTTTATCTCATGCACACATTGGAGCTCAATTTTAGACCACTTTCTCTGCTACCACACCAGCTTTAACTGAATGTATATTAAATGAACAGAGCACCTAATTCAACATAACTCGACTGCTCCAGTGCCCAAGATACCAAAGGAGATTTGGACAGAGTCATTTTGTTTCCCCAAATTTACACTCAGCCAAGCAAGATGCCAGTTTTCATCACTATCACCAGAGTCATAAGCTTTGACCTTAAAATTGTCCTTTGTATTATCTCAACATAATTTATGCTAATGTAGTTTCTGCCTGCTTAGATTACAATTTTGTCTGTCTATTAATAACATGTCCTTCATTTACTATATTCACTTTAGGTGACTTGTTTCTATAATGTAAAAGATCAGCACAATGTTACCTCTTCAAAATGGACATTTCCAAGGGATTGAGATTACTGGTAGAAGGGCACATTCCCACATCACACCAACCCAACCTGGAAATAAGCTATGGTGGGTTGGTTTGTCTGTCAACAATCCATGATGCACCCAACAAATAACTGGGCTTACTGTGGGTTGTTCACCACCTCACTCCCTTTGTATCCTCCTCAGTCTTCCCAGAGCCATTTTCTGTTTGTTACAGCTCTCTCTCTCTCTCTCTCTCTCTCTCTCTCTCTCTCTCTCTTTTGAGATTGTGAAATCTCCATTTTGACAGCCACTGACAGCATCTTCAAAGTGCCCAAGCTGTATATGCCCCTGTCAAAAAAACCACCAGTTGCCCTCTAAAAACAGGGATCATGAAAACCAGATTTTACTCCCCACCTCCCAAAAAAGGTAAATAACAAACAAATGAAATCATTCCAAACAAACAAGCCAAAAACAGCTCACAATCATGTTTGAGCACATGTGGGAGATGGCAGATGCCCAGGCAAACTTGGCAAGGGCAAGAAGGAGGTTTTGCCTCTGTTGCCATTTGTTTTGCTCACCCAAGTTTGCATGACATGAAAATGCAATGTGGGTACAACAACCCCTACAAAAGTACATGGATTGTCAGGCTAACTCAAACAAGCCACCTTGCAAGAATTGGTCCAGGTTAATGTGATGTGACAGCCCATCCGTGGGAGCAACATAATCCTTGCTAACTGACAGAAACCTGGACTTAGAAATGTTGACATACAAACCACAGTGGACGTCACAGACTTTACAGAAGGACCATGAATGTCCTTGTCAGAGTGGTAGAAAGGATTGTGGGCTTCAGAATTGGTAGTGGAACATGGATAAAGTCAACTATCAGTTCCAATGCTGTACATATAGTTTGGCTGCTACAATTAAGTTTCTTCAATGGAGTGGTTATGTGTCCTTTCTTTTCTCTTCTTTCTTTCTTTTTGTTTATGAATGACAGCCCCCCTCTGAAAGGGATGTCCTGTCTGAAGGCAACTTCCATTTGGATGATCCTACGCATATACAATTTCATTTAAAAAAAGAAGAGCTATTTGGTTAATCATCAACAGCACCTGAACAATATACTAGACAATAACTACTACTATCTGTTCTGCACTTGCATGTATACATATAGATTAGCATATGCAAAAATTATGCAAACAGGCATTCTCTTTTCCCTTCTTTTATATTATACATTTCTTCCTTTTAGATGATTCATAAGTGCCAGTCTTTTCTCCAATTCTTTATCTTTTACAGTCTTCCTTTATCTATAGCAGCTAAACTTAATTGCTCTCATGATAAGAAATTAAGAAAGATGAACCCTTTATTATATTTCACAATAAGGCTCAAGTATTGGCATTTAATGTTCTGGTGACTTGACAATGCACAAAGCAAAGCAGAATGTTGTTACTATGCCACTGATGTACACTGTGCTTTACACAGTAATATAAGAAACCTAGGCAGATCATTGGTCCCAGGGGAACAACAGGGAGAGAGTGTGACAAAGGGAAAGGGCAAATACCTGCGTATTATCACCACCACAATGCATTTCCATCCTGCCTTTTTAATGCTTGTGACGAACCCAGGGCAGCTTTCATAGCTCCATTTTATCCTTACAACCACAACCCTGTGAAGTAGGTGTGTAGTTTTTGTTGCATAGTTTTTGTTGGTAACCAGGAGAGAGGGGTGGTGAGGAGAGATTTGAAGAAGGAATGGATAGAGGATACATGAAAGCAGATAAGGTATTAATAGGAAAAATAATTCCCTTCTAAGACAGAAAGTGCACCATAGATTCTAGACACACCATATCTGCACACTGCACTTCCCAGTAAACAGCTGTCACATGCATTGTCCTAGCAAGATGACAGTTCTGTTCAGTTTGGGAACAGGAAGAAGGAAAGTAACTTTTTGACAGATTCAGAAATGTCATGTATGTCAATCTGATGGACATTTCAATAAAAGGTATTGGAGAAAGGAGTGACCTAGCACATTTAAGTCTGATGTGAAAATGTTTCTTGCAATTGCTGACAGTAGAAAAAAGAGTTTTGATATGTTATCCAGAACCTAGCAGTGCATGCAAAATGTGCATTGACGGCAGCATTTACAGCAGCCTTTCTCAGTACGGTGGATTTATCACCCTGGAGGACACCAGATTGGGAAGGTCTTATGCAAAAAGCAAGCTGTTTGTACGGCAGAGTGTTAACAAATATTACAACAAGTGAGTGTTATCCTACCTGTACTTCCTTTCACCCAGTATTCCCGTATGACAGTTGTACTGAGCTGCCTCATCTCTGCATCTGAAAGCTGCTCACTGATATCAGGAATTAGTTTCATTGTCCTATACACAGCCTCGTGTTCTTCGTAAGATCTTAGAATGGGGCTGCAGAAAGAGAGTTTGTACGGAAGGGAGAATGTCACCAGTTGCTATTTAACAGCTGTACAGAAAGGAAGATTTCACTCGTTTCCTTCTAACAAGGACATTGCAGGAAGACATTCCTCAGGTACACAGCTCTGAAACTGAAAAATTAAGAAGGCATCCAGGAGCCCAAGAGAGGGATGTGTGTCTGGGTAGGTTTGTGGGTTGGTTGGTTTGGCAGACTTGAATTAACTACTCAGACATGCAAGGAAAGGTGCCAAGGCAAATGTTCAGCAGCGACATGCTGGATCCAAGAGAACCGTAGCGGTGGAGACAGCAAGGGCTACCACTTCACCCACTTCCCTCTCCAGTGATCACAGTTCTACTATCTGAAGGCACGGCTGACATCACAGCTGAGGGAGTCAGTCAAGGGGAGGTGAGTCCCATGCCTGCTCCCTTATCCCTGCCCACCCCACCTCAGGGCTATGTGCCACAACTTATACCAGCACCAGCACCAGCACATCCACATACAGGCCTGCATTATTATAATTGCTCAAGTCTGGTAATTTTTTTTAAGGGAAACAAAATGTGATTTCTGGAAAGGTCAATTCAGAGCACAGAACAATACCAGAAATGTGATAAATACTTCAAATGATCTTGAGGCAACTACCCCCTGTGATAGCACCAGCTGCAGGTTTTATGGAGCTGCTGAGAGAGAGACCTCAGAGGAGCTTCTTCTCTGAGCTGCCTCCCAGCCTTCCTTCATCACAACTTCCAGGGCTATCCCTTCACTAGTCTTCTCCCTCCAGGTCCAGTTTGCCTATAGGCAGACCATGAGCAATGGAGGGTACTGCTCTGGTTCCTTACTGCTTGCCAGCTTGGAATAGCAAGTGAACAGCAGTCAAGGTAAGGGGGAGTGGCAGCAGAACCAGGAGGCATGAAGGATCCACAGTGAGCCCTCTGAATTGGTGAAGGCTTTGACGGGTGCCCAGCAATGCAGACCACTGGGGCCATTCATGGCCTGTGAGGTTCCAGATCTGATTTTTCCAGGACCTCATGACCTGTGAGGTTCCAGATCTGATTTTTCCAGGACCTCATGGGCTGATTTTTCCATCTCCACTAGGAAAACAGCAGATAAAGGGTCAAATACTACTCCCTATACCACTCCTCTGTCTAAATTGACCCTTTCCTTTCCTTTCCTTTCCTTTCCTTTCCTTTCCTTTCCTTTCCTTTCCTGGACACACACAGCTGTCAGAGCTTTGCCTGACAAAAGTTGCACAAAGTGGCCACTAGGAGAGTTTTGAAACTCTGCAGCTGCCCGGGTTCAATTGATTGCCAGTGCCCATTGCCCACATCTGCTTCATCCCTTCAAGATTTCCCTGGACACCCCTGCTGAAGAGAGTTTGAGAGGACAGAGAGCCAGCAGAATTCTGCCATATCAGCTAACAGAGACTTCTCAGAGCAGAATAACTGCAATAATATCAATCTCAGAATCATAGAATAGTAGAGTTGGAAGGGGCCTACCTGCCTATGTTCTTCCTTTGTAGCCTGGCTTTCTTTCCACTTCCTATACATGTCCTTTTTTGCTTTCAGATAATCATTATCCTTTTTGTGAAGCCATGTGGGCTTCTTCTGTTGCATTATACCCCTTTTCCTTGTTATAATTGTTTGTAATTTTGCCTTTAAAATTTCCTTTTTTAAAAATTCCAACTGTCTTGGATTCCTTTTCTCATTAGAATCACTTGCCATGGCACTTTACTTAACATTGTTCTGGGTTTATTAAAATTGGCTTTCTTGAAATCCAGGCTACACATTTGGTTACATTTGGCTTTTGCTTAATTTAGAATCAAGAATTCGAGTATGGCATGGTCTCTTTCCCACCGAGTTCCTATAGCTGCCACATTGTCCTCTAGGTCTTCCCTGTTGGTTAATATCAAGTCAAGGATATCTGTTCCTCTTGTTCCTTCCTCCACTTTTTGTTGGAGGAAGTTATCAACAACACATGTTAGGAATCTCTTGAAAGGGCCTTGTTTTGCAGAATCTGTCTCCCAACAGATGTCTCCCAACAGATGCTACAAAAATGGCATCCTGCCTCCAAGAAACACTGGCAATTTGCTTTCAAAAGTTTCATCCTCTTCTTGACTGGGTGATCAGTAGTAGATTCCCACCACTGTGTTCCTTTTATTCCTTGCTCCATTTATATGAATCCAGATGCTCTGATGGGGCTACTAAGCTCATCTTCCTCTATTTCTGAGCAGAGATATGTATTTTTAACATACAGTGCAACTCTGTCTCCCTTTCTGTTCTTCTTGAACAGGTTATAGCCTTCAATTGTTGAAATCCCAGCCATGCCACCAACTCAGGTTGTATTCACCCTCCTGTATTAAGAGTTCGAGTTGCCTCCCATACCCCAGGCTTTAGTATATAGACATGGAAGACCACGGAAGACTTTTATCGGGCACTTTTATGGAAGACTATTATCGGGCACTGTTAGAGCTGCTGCTCCTGCTGTGGTGCATAAACCTTTGTCTGTTGTTATGCCCAGGTGTAGTTCTCCCTCCAATGATGAAAAATCCAAAAGAGGTAAAATGTAGCAATTTAATGCTCCAAATTATAGTATTTATGGCTTTAAACTGGACTTTACCCAAGGAATGCAGAGGAACAGCTTGTACATTTCCCAGCTGCCAAGAAGGCAAGTTTGGCCATTCTTAATGATAAGCCCTTGAAATACCACAGTGCTTTTCAATTATAAGATGTACACCCCAAATGCACTCTCTCCATACCCCTGAGTGTCTGGAGGCCATAGGCTAAACTGGTACTCGCAGGCTAAAAGACTGAAAGACTGCAAAATGCTGAGAAATGGAATTGGCAATAGCAGTGCTCAGCTATATGGCACTTTGAAAATCAGATGGTAGACCATATAGGGTCCAGTTTGAAACCAATCATCACCGGAGGAAAAGGAGTTAAAATTATATGGCTCCCTCAGAATGAAAGATCTGCAACACAAGATTTCTGGAGGATGAAAGGCAAAATAAATGCCCACTACAGCATAGCAGAAATATGTCTCTGACTTCAAGATGCTGTCAAGAAACAGTAAGGAAATCCAATCCAATCTTTCTAATGGATTTAACAAGCAGATTGTGCTGTTTTAAAATGATGTTTGAAAGATGCCTTGGGCGGCTCCTGGGGCTTAAAGATGGGGAAGATATTCAAATATGAATTTAAATAAATAAAGCTCTGCACCTGACTGGAACCTTTTGAAGATGGAAGACTGGCCCACCGAGTTCTTCAGTCTAATCCAGCAAGGCATTTCTAATGTACTTCCACATCCTATACCTTCCCTGCAATGTTGCTTTGTCTACAATGCTTCAAGGCAACCTAAAATGGTGTTAGCATTATGGGTCCCATCACTGTGTTCCTAAAAATTATCAGCTCGTTATCAAGTGCACTATAAGCCTAGAAAAAACAGCCACATGGTGATCATTATCACCTTTTCTGATCATTTCCTCTGCCACTATTGGAGCTTGCTCCGGTTTATTTATTTAAAACATTTCTATGCCACCCCCATCGCAACAAAGCCTCGGGACGACTCACAACATTCATAAAAAGATACAATTAATAATTTAAAAACTGGTACCATCTCAGCTATATACATTAAAATCTATAAATACAATAATAATAAATTAACAGTTAAAATAACTTTTAAATAAAAAGGTCTTTGCCTAGCACCGAAAAGCAAATAAGGACGGTGCCAGGCGGACCTCTCTGGGGAGTGCATTCCATAGATTGGGCACCAACGCAGAGAAGGCCCTCCTCCAGGTACTCATCTTCCTAATATCTTTCACGGAGGGTTCCCAGAAAAGGGCATCCGCTGCCAATTGTAGGGGGCGGGAGGGCATATATGGACGCAGACGTTCCTTCAGATAACCAGGTCCCAAGCTGTTAAGGGCTTTATAGGTCATAACCAACACCTTGAATTGGGCCCAGACTTCAACAGCGAGCCAGTGAAGCTGACAGAGAACTGGGGTTATATGAGAACAACGCCCAGTCACTGTCAGCAAGCTGGCAGCTCTATTCTGCACCAATTGAAGTATCTGGATCATCTTCAAGGGTAGCCCCACGTAGAGCGCATTAGAAAAGTCTAGTCGGGAAGTTACCAACGCGTGATTCACTGTCGCCAGGCAATCGTTCTCCAGATAGGGACGCAGCTGATGGATCAGCCAGAGCTGAATAAAGGTGCTCCTAGCCACCGCCGTCACCTGAGCTTCTAATGACAGCTCAGGATCGAGAAGCACTCCCAAGCTGAGAACCCTGTCCCTCAGAGGGAGTGCAACCCCATTTAGGACAAGGCCCAAGTCCCCCACCCAAATCCCGAGCCACCCACCAACAGGACCTCCATCTTGTCTGGATTGAGCTTCAGTTTATTGGCCCTCATCCAGCCCATTACCTTGGCCAGGCACTGGTTCAGTACAGCCACTGCCTCACCTGGATTGGTGGAGAATGAGAGGTGGAGCTGGGTATCATCAGCGTACTGATAATTCCGCAGCCCACACCTCCTAATGACCTCTCCCAGCGGTTTCATGTAGATGTTAAATAGCAAGGGGGATAAAATGGATCCCTGCGGAACTCCATGGCATAACTGCCATGGGACAGAGCCATAGTCCCTCAGCACCACCTTCTGGAATCGGCCATTGAGATAGGAGCGGAACCACCACAAAGTGGTGCCTCCAACTCCCAATCCCGCTAGCCTATCCAGAAGAATACCATGGTCAATGATATCGAAAGCCGCTGAGAGGTCCAGGAGAACCAACAGGGATGCCCTCCCCATCTCTCTCCCTGCACAGGTCATCGTACAGGGCGACTAAGGCAGATTCAGTACCGTACCCAGGTCTGAAGCCGGACTGAAATGGGTCCACATAATCAGTTTCATCCAACAGTGCCTGGAGTTGTCCCGCCACCACCCATTCTAGCACCTTGCCCAAAAACAGGATGTTTGCCACCGGTCTATAATTGGCGACCACCTCTGGACCCAGGGATGCCTTCTTTAGAACTGGCCGGACTACTACCTCCTATAAAGAGGCAGGTACCCAGCAGTCTCTTAAAGAGGCATTGACCACCTCCAGGATCCAGGTCACAATCCCGTCCTTGGCATTCTTGAGTAGCCAAGATGGGCAAGGGTCTAGTAAGCAAGTGGTGGGACATACTTGTCCAAGCACCTTGTCCACATCATCAGGCTGCAACAACTGAAATTCATCCATCAAATGAGGACTCGACGGCATCATTGGCACCTCCCCAATAGAATCTGATTCAATAGTAGAATCCAGCTTGTGACGAATCTGAGCGATTTTCTCCCTGAAATGCTTGGCGAAGTCATCACAGCAGGCCTTCAAGGGTGGCACCAGATCTCTCTTTGGGCCCAGATTTACCAGCCCCTGCACCACCCAAAAGAGCTCCGCCAGACGGCATTGTGAGGAGGCAATGGAAGCAGAGAAGAATTTCTTCTTTGCTGCCCTCACTGCCACAACATAGGCCCGATAGTGGGCTCTTAAGTGTGTTTGGTCAGATTCATCCCGTGATCTCCTCCACCTACGCTCTAGACGTCTCCCAACCCGCTGCATCGCCCATAATTCAAGTGTGTACCAAGGAGATGAACAGGCACTGCCAGGTGGAAGAGGACGCTTAGGAGCGATCGTGTCAATAGCCCTGGTCATCTCCCCATTCCATAGTTCAACCAAGGCATTGACAGGAGCACCAGCCTTATCAACCGGAAAATCCCCCAGAGCCTTCAGGAATCCATCAGGATCCATCCGACTCTGGGGACGGACCAGCACAATCGGGTCCACACCCTTACAGAGGGAAAGGCCACTCTCGAGCTCAAACCTCACGAGGAAGGTTGGCTCCACTCTAGAGCTGTGATCTTCCTCTAGCAAAAGGAAAGGAAAGTTTTTTATTAACTGCACTCTCAGCAAACACGCTTACCAGAACAATAAGATAAGAGCTGGGTTGTGCAGAATCATACAAGATGTTTGTGGCACAAACGGTGGGAAGAGATGTGTATTAATGGGAGCTTGGCCAGTTCAGAAAAGAACTGTGTGGAGCAGGGCCCTCCACCACTTCCACTGAAGTGGTGCAGAGAGCAGAGAAAAGAAATGGCTGATCTGGCAGGGCAGGGCAGGGCAGGGCAGTCTGCCCCCCCCCATCCAGAGATACCCTCTCCACTAGTGGCTCCTCCTGTTTGCTACCATTGTGGCTCTGCACTTGCCTAGAATGTTTGAGAGTCAAGATACGAGAACTTGTTTGCTTCCCTGCCTTCTCCTGTTTGCTCTCCTCCAAGCTCCCCACTTGCTCCCTTGACTTCTTCTCATTTTATTTTTCATTACATATATAGCCCAATTGTCTCCAAGGTTTTCATGGTGGCATTCAAAGTTTGCTCCAATTTTATTCCATCAACAACCGTGGCAGGTTGGTTAAAGGTCAGCAGAAGAGCTCTATGGCAGAGCAGAGATTTGAACCTGGCTCTCCCAGTCCAAGTACCACAGTCTAACCACTATACCACAATGGGCAGCTCTAGGAGGGAGATTACAGATGAGTAAGCAGTAAATGATCCTACTTGCTGCTACCTGCTTCTCATGCAATGAAAAATGTCTTTGGGGAAGAACAAAAGTTGGGTGACCCTGTATTCTCTTTTACAGAGGACAGTTCTCTATTTAAAAGGCTGCTGGAGGGCTGCCCTCTGGTTCCAAACCCTCTATTTGAAAGGCTGTTCTGCCCAAGGGAAGGGCCATTAGTTTAGTGGTAGAAAATACATTTGACATTCAGAAGGTTTCAAGTCTGATCCACAGCATCTTCAGGCAGGGCAGGAAAAACTCCAGCCCGAAAGATTGAAGATTGATTGCTGATTAGTGTTGGTAACACTAATCTAGATGGACCAATGGTCTGACCTCAGTATAAGGTGACTTCCTAGAAAGAACCATCCAAACAATTGTCCATTAGCAGGTAGCACCTGGACAACGGACAGAAGAGGCAGGCACAAAAGCCACCTGTTCCCAGTCCTCCACACTATGGTGAAATATACTGCATTTCTATTTAAATCATAAGAATTATTTCTCAGTTTGCATTTATGCATATAAATTGCATTTTTACATACAAATGGGCACATGCAAATTTTATGTAAATCACTATCTTCCTTTGTCCTTGTTTTTGAAAACTGCCACCATAGAAGCAGCAGACTGTAATCAATGATGAGCCCTGCTGGAATGTTGCCATCTACCTGAGGTTACTCGCTTTTCTACTGGCCCTCACAGTTACCCTTATCCCATTGTAATCCCCAGTGTGTTTCCCCTTTGGTGGACAACTGGATGAAGGCAAAAACTGTCCAGACATGATGAGACTTCTGCTAAATCATCAAACTGTCTCCAGTTGCCAACCTAGAAAGGTAGGTCAAACAGCCCACCTGTAAAGAACGTTTTCTTCCATGAAAGCATAAAGTAGTACTCTTTACTAGCATGACTTGTTGGCATTTTATCCTTTGAATACCAGCCACAACTTCCCTCAAATTAGTGAGGCTAATTAGTGAGGCTTCTTTCAACAAAAGAAAGAAATGGTCATATATACAATAAAATCTGAACAGGTGAAAGCACAAGAGTTATTATGACAGATAAAACAACAGGTCTTAGCATAGTTGGGCACTGCTGTTGTGACAAAGGTTGCGTATTATACATCAAGTTCTTAAATTTCTCTTGCCTCTGTCCAATATTTTATTTTACAGGAAATGGTTTAGCCAACATTATTGCTTGCTTTAAGAATTTTGTCAGGGCAAAAGCCCCAAAGGAAGCCATCATGTTGAAACAAGGACACAGTATCTGGGAAATAAAAAGCCCTGTGCTGTCAAGGGGAAAATATCCCTTTAGACCAAGAAATGGGACAAGTCTGTCTCCCCTTCAGTACTGTGTGTGCTATGCATTGCTCCCTAGGAAAAAAATGGAAGAATATCAGCACCAGCTCCAAATCAGAAGCAAGGTATACAAAGTAAAGATGAAAATGGAGGAGGTCATCACAAGAAGGGGAGGGCACATCTAAAATCATGATCTTAACTTTTATGAGCACAGATGTACATGGACACACATTGAAATTTCATGAGATAAGTTACATTAATCCAAATCACAAATGTTTCAGGCTATACAATAAGTATACGATACATCATCCTCATCCTCATCCTCATCCTCATCAACATCACATTTTCCTCTGGCAAGAAACTTGGAGTGGCTTACAAGGTTCTCCCCTTCTTCCTTTTATCTTCTCAACAACAACCTGTGGGGTAGGTTAGGCTGAAAGCCTGTGACTAATCCAAGGTTACCCAGGGAGCTTCATGGCTGAGTGGGGATCAGAACTGGGTCTCCAGTGTCCCATTTCAGCACTTTGACCACTACATCACAATGGGTCTCAGTAAGCAGCTGAAATACAACAGTGTGTGTGTGGTGGGGGAGGGGGGAAATGGAATAGGGTGGGGAAGAAATTGCCAAAGATAACAGGGTATAAAGTGCTACAAGAAGTTAAGTCTCATTTTATTTAGGGCAAGTATAGCTTCGTGGTAAACACAGACATGTTGTTGCAGGTGTGCACTGGGCTCCAGCTCTGGCAAGCAGCAGAGTGAAGGGAGGAGCCTCAGGTGGCTGGATTTGGGTGGCATGAAAAGGCAGAACATAATCTGCAAACAGATCATGACTGTATTTTCAGGGAGGGTCAGAGGGTCTCATCACTGGCAAACATTCTGTGCTTTGAGAGTGCAGATGGCACCATTTTCTGCCCCATCTGGGATGGACATCATAGTACATGAACTCCTGAAATCTTCCAATAAATTTTAGTACCAATCTCTTATATTGGCCTGTACAGTAACTTTGGAGGAATTTCTCTCTAGTGCCAAATAACAGAAAGTGCATTCTGTGCTGTTAAACAAAGTCTAGATAGAGATCTCACTCTGACCTTGGAAACTTGCTATGAGGTCACAGATAGGATTCTGAACTCAAAATGCCAGTCAAAATTCCTTCCTTTACAGTACAGAAAGAACTGAGCCAGGTGCAGCTCAAGGGGTCAGAAGAATAAGCTTTGGAAAAAGGGAGGGGAAGAAGCAGCCTCTGCCAGAATAATAAATATACACTCCTTCCCACCCATTCCAAGGCTGAACAATTAGATAGTTGAAATTGGCCATGGAAGTGCTTTACATAGTAGGAAAAGCACAGGCATGATCCTTGCCTCCACACTTTTCCATGTATACAATGTCTGTTCAGAGGGCTACATACAGCCTCATTAGATGCACACATCATCATCATTATCATCATCCTCATCATCATCTGAAGATTCCTCCCAAATTATTATATAGGTCAAGTAATGCACTTTTAAAGCAACTACAGATACATTCCAGACACCTAACATAAAAGACAGCTGAAAGGTAAGGAGCAAGGGAGCCAAGCATGCTTTTTAGGAGATGAGAGTTCCAGTCTTGGTGTGATGACTGAAAACCCTCTGTTCTGCATACTCACTCACCTTGCTTTGCAGGATCTCATTTGAAGTCTGGAAAGAATGGGCAGAATTCTTAAAACTTTAAAAGCCAAAAACAGCACACCTTGAATTTGAGCCAAAATTTAAATAGAAGGAACTTGAGTGCAACTTTTTCTTTCATGGTTTTTCAAAGGGAGTTTCAAAAAATCTAAAAACAGCACCATCAATAAAACAGTTAAGCTTGTAAGAGCTAAGATGACAGATCAATACTTGATTAACCCTCCAACCCCCCCCCCCAGCTAAATATCAGTTAAGGAAATGATCCTATGCCCCCTAGACAATATATAGGGCAGTGCAGATTCCCATCTCCAAGACTGGAAACAGCACTCCAACCTCAGAACCAGGAATCAACACTCCAGTCCCTGTGGCCCTTGCAGCAAGTTGATGAAGTGCCCTCAGAGGGAGTGGTGAAAGGGTTGGGGCAGGGGCAGGGGCAGGAAGGGAGGAGACTGGAATGGCCAGCATATGAAGCTGCCATAGTGACTCAGCTCATTTGTAGTTCCTTCTTTTTTAGGCTATAACTATATGATCTACACATCTATAAAACCTGCTTCCTAAACTTTACACTTTTAGCAGAGATTAAATAGTAAAATATCCATGAAAAAACAGTTTACAAATGCCAACAAATATTAACAATGAAATAGTATGTAATTATATTTGACTCATGGTGATACAACAGAAGCAGCTGAACTAGTTTGAGATGTCTTAACAACCATACTGCCTAATTTTGCAATGATAGAATATGAGGTGAGCCATAAAACCATGTTAAACATCTGATCTAAATTGTGTTTGACTAGTATACATTGGAAACTATCAACCATTATTCACACATTAGTGGCAGTTCTAACTGTATTAGGCCTGATGCATAAATATGCAGTAATGACATTTTAGATTTCCTCTGGCTGTGAGAAGAGACTCATGCAGATCAGTCCTATGCTTGCACTCCTGACAAAGTTCTTAGATTGCAAGCAGAGCCATAACAGTGAGGGTGGATCTGAAGACCCCAAGGTTCTACCAGCACTTTGAATTGGTTCCGTTTATGCAAAAATAGTGAGCCATGTTTAGATTTCCTAGCCCCTACTAGCATCTGGGCAGCCACTTTTTCATCCTGTGGAAGTTTCTTACACAGGCTTAAAGGCAACTCTATGCAAAGCACACAATGCAATAGTTCGATCTTGATATAACTACCACTTGAATAACTGAAGGTCAGTCACTCTAGATGGGGTACAATCTGTTCAGCTTGTATTTTTGTCCACTGCTGCTACCTGTGCTTTTCTAAACAGTGCTTCCAGGAACGATTGTCTAAGAAGAACTAGAGCTATTGAAGCCCCAATTCAATGTGTATAACAAATGGATATCATGGATAACATTAATAGGAACAAGAGGCTTACGCTCCACCACCCAGCCATGACATAAATCATCCACAATAGGTAACCAAATAGCCAGAAGCAAGAAGCATATTCCGAGAGCAGGTGAGAACCAAGAGCAGAACTAAACAAAATTTGCTCCACTTGAAATAAAGGCTACCAACCCTCCAACATCTTGCTCATTAGTGACTGGATGATAGTTGAAGAAGTTCATAGGGTGTATGCTAGATTCTTTTAGCTAGGGTTGTACTACTGCTCTTTTATATCAGGTAGGGCCAGAACCTCCCTCAAGAATATATTCAGTACTTCTGATGTCTATTTCTTTTTAATAACCATTGTGGCCAAGGATCCAAGTGCTGGATCTCAAATTTCCAATTTGTCCACACCCTCAAGTTGCTGACTTACAGCATAATTCAGCAATGGTCTAGCTGCCCTGCATAATTATGACTTGCCATTCAGAAGGAATGCTAGCAATTTTGTCATCAAAATGTAAAACATAGTGGTCACTGTGAACTTTCAACAGCTGCACCACCAAATTCCTGTGGAGAAGACAATTGAATCCAAAAGAGTTCAGCTGGTCAGCACTGTATAGATGCTATTATAGCACAGAAATAAGAACTCTTTACCACGTTTTCTACCACAAGAGAAGTGGGATTTAACCATGTTTAGGTCTTGCAGCAAGGCTTCTGTCATCTAACTCTATACCGTAACCCAGCCACTTAATTGCTCTTAATTTCTGAGAATACAAAGGGACAGATGTGGTTCTTAAAGGCACCTGGAAGTGACAGTATCTATGGCCTGAGTCACCTCCCTGTTCTAAGCAAAGGCCAGAGTCTCATTGACTAGGCTATCATTGACTACATTTCCAAGAAAATCTACCAAAGATTTCAGAAAAACCTTAGGAATTCAAGCAGCTCTGGAAGTAAACCTCAGCAGAGGTTACAAGTCACTGAAGTTCTGCTTGTCACAATGGAACTACTAATGACTTCCCATTCCACAGATCACCATCCCCCAATCCAGAATGGGGCTGCCTTGAGTGTAGGACCTGATATTATTTGAGATGGGCCAATGGTGATTATAGAAATCCTGAAGTCCAGAGCCATGGCAGTCAGAGAAGGCAGCCTTGGCCTGGATGCTGAAATTCTTAGTATAGACAATCTTCAAGTGTGGCATTATCTTTGTCAGCATTCCAGCCAGCCAGCTCTTCTTGCAGGATACCCTGTTCCATTTTTCCTTCTCTTACTTTCCATTTGCCCCACCCCCACAGACACTCACCATTTCTATTAGAATACCAGTTTGGAGAAAGATTGCCCCCTTTGTTCTTGCCCTCTCTCGAAGGATGTCAATAGGTTCTTGTTTCTTGATTGCCCTTTCTTGGCTACATAGCCATCATTGCTTAACTACTGAGTTTGCTATTGGTATGATACTTAGCACCTGATCTAAAATTCCTCAAATGAGTTAGGTCATTAATAAATTAGGTTTTTTATTATACATTTCCACAAGCCTAAACCATAACAAAGAAAAAAGGAACAAAGGGGAAGGGGGAAGAGAATTGAGTAATATTCAGTACTATTCTATGGCCCCTAGACAAAGGATGTCTTGAAGTTTCAGCTCTGATATTGGAAAACAGTTCTGACATTGAAGCTGGGACTACATGCTCAGATTCCCCTCCCATTAGAACAGAAAGGACAGTGCCAGCTGCTTCTTCCAAAGTCACCAAAGCAACCTTGGAAAAGGGAGATAGAGGCATTCTTGGTTAAGGGGAGAAGACAAGCATCGCACCTCTGCCTCCTTCCCTCCTGCTTTGATATGCCATAGTCAGTCAGTTTAAACTGCCTCTGTAGCTCCTTTGCAGGGCAGCAAGAGCACATGGCCTTTACTTCTGTACTCTCACTATCCTGCATAGGATGCCAGCAATTCTTTGAGTTCAGAGAGTTATGGACATCCCTTTAGAATTGTGTCCTAATTCAAAGAGTTGCATGTCCAATGTATTAAGCACGATGTATTTCCTGAGGTTGATTTTTAATGCAAATTTACCTAATTCATACTTTCAGATTTTGCAGTTAAAAAAAAAAGTACTCAAACATGTACCTATAAGTGAAAATAGAAATGCATTATCAGAGAACTTACTTGCAAAAATGGTAAACAAGCATGCATTAAGAAAATATGCAGAATAATACTTATGAATTTTCATTCAAGCCTTTTAACCTTAAAAAATTTAAAATGTTCAAAGTCCAGGAGAAATTGAATATTCAAACATTGGAAAAGAATGTGAGAAAAACTGAAATTCATCCATTTCTAGTTTGAACACAGCTTGTACACTGATTTCTTATATAACTCAAATATGTACATTTTGCTACAGAAATAGTTCACATCCTAGATGTCAAGACAGTAATTCCCACTATACTACATTTAAATGCTTATTATATTTTTTTAAGAAAACGAGAGAATGAAGTCTTACAAGGGAATTCTAATTAGGGGAAAAACTTGCTCTATTAATCTGCAGTTTTATGATCTGAACTATTACTACTTCATGCTATTATAGTGATTTGGAACTGCCTTTTCTCTACCATAAAATGCTTACCAAGACTTTGAATCAGTGAGATGCTCCAAAGGTACAATTATTTTAAGTGTAAATTGAGGCACTAGGACTAATTTACAAAGGTAGTCTAGTCAAGTTCATATTATCACCCTGCCATATTCGTGACTAGATTTCCATCTGACCTTATGCACAGGAGATGCTAGGTTAACTTTAATGCTTTTGGCATATAAGAAATATTACTCTTTAAAGTTTTATAATCCTCCAAGCTCAAACTTCTCTTCTCATATGTTTTTAACATCAGTCTTGTGTATAATTTGGAGAATGGTTTCATAAAACCTGGGAAACCCATCTGGCTGTAAACTTTCCCATGCTGGTTCACCTCTGCTCCTCTTGCTACAAGATTTTGCTGGCAGAATTTAAATATGAAAAGATAGCTCCAGCTCCAATATTCTTTGCAAAAGAATGCCATTTTGAGACTCCTTCTGTCAGCTTCAGTTTCCTGGGGATTTCCCCTGCATAACAACATTTGCATCTGTTGCTCAGTAAGGCAGCATTAGATAACTAACACCCCACAGGTAAACATCTATGCTTCTATATCTGTTGGCAATACGGGATATAATGTCTCTGCATGGCTAGTGTAATGTTATGCTTTGTGCTGTTGCAAAGGAACAGAAATGTGCATACCCTAAAGTATCCATTTACTGATATAAATCTGCAAATATCTTTGAAGAATATCCTTGATGAATGCTGGTTGCTTCAGAAGACAAATGGCCGGCCAAACAAATTCTCACTGTTTGAAATGATCATCTGTTAGCAGACACCAGACAAAAGTAAGTCTTATGCTACCAAACCTAAATTATTCTATGTTGCAGCTCAACTCGCATTTCTTAGGGAATGGATGAATCCTCCTCAGAGCACTGTTGGGTGAATTTGGAACAGCAAGCAGTGGGTAGCTACTATCTAGGACTGCCTGCTATGAGCCAGAGACAACATTTATTATTCTTTCATATTAATTGGCTATTTCTCTAGATCAAAAGTTGCCAACACAGAATCCATGGGCTGTGTAAAGCTCCTGCTGCTGCATCCATCCCACTCAATTCAGCTGTGGGAGAAAATCCCTGATAGTAGCACTTCAGGGAATGGAAAGGTTCAAATAAAGCATGAAAACAAGCCCCCCCCCCCGCACCACCGCCACATCTCATGAAGTATGTGGCACCCTGAGGAATGCTACTCATGGGGAGATCTGGGGGAGGCAAAATGACCTCTGAACCTTCCACTGTTGCTCATCTCTGCATTTAGGACTGAGATCTCAAGCTATGTAAGTCTTGTTAGGTGAAAACCATGAATTTTGCAGTGGGCCTGGAAACAAATTGGAAACCAGTGAAGACAAGAAAGAGTTGCTGATGTATGTTCATAATGTCCTAGTTAAGACTCTCACTGCAACATTACTCCAGCTGAAGTTCCTGGAGTAGAGTGGCATGTTGTCTGTATACTGATGAGAACATGCCCTAAATCCCTAGATGAGCTCACTCAGTGACTCCACACAAATACCAAGCAGCATGGGAGAGAAGATAGAACCCTACGGAATCCTGAAATGTACACATTGTTAATGTGACTGGCACAGAATGGTTTTGGTCACCATGTATGATGACCTATTCCAGGAAAGAAACAGGGGTAGTGTGACCTTATGGTACTCCTGGACCTGTTGGTGGCTTTCAGTATCAATGACCATGGTATCCTTTTGGAGTGATTGCTTAAGCTGGGAGTGAGGGGTACTGCTCTGCAGTGGTTCCACTCCTACTTGTTCATTGTTTAGATTACAGATGGGATGGAAAAATTAGGGAAGCCTGAGTTTGTGGAGGTTCTCCAAGTTCCATTTCAAAGCTCTGTTCAATTCATCTGCATTCCTCATTGCAAGCTTTTTCCCCTCCTCTGCTTTAAATGGGAAAAGTAAACATCTTGGTATACCATTTTAAAACTCTTGACTAAAGCACATAAATGTACATTATTCAAAATGCAAGTTTTTGAAGACTGTATATTTCTAAAGTACACATTTTCTGAATGAGCCTCACAATTAGGGAATTCTCATAGCTCCCTCATTTATGTATCTCATAATTCAGTCCTGGCAGAGAACAGATTGCCACATAGCTGCTCCAAAACTGAAGAGCATAGCATTGCATTCCCTCTATGCATGAGATTGTATTCCCACTGGCATCATGTTAGTTTTCATCCTGCCCAGGATTCCACTCTTAATTATTTAAGAGAAAAGATGTTTAAAACTGCTTTACCTGAGGCCAAGGGTTGGACTAAACAAGCTGTTCCAGTGCCTTCCAGCACTGCCTCTCTATGGCGATGGTATTAGTTGCCAGTTGGGTACTTATAATGCACAAAAGTAGCTCCAGTTGCATAAACTTCATGTGCCAGGAAAGATGAATCTGGCAAGTAGGTCCACCTCGCTAACATTGCTGGCCATCCAGCTCCAAGAGGGTGGTCAAACTAGAAATAGGCTCAGCATAGGATACTGTACTATATCCTTAATGGCAAAATACTGCATCCATTAAGAGCATGTTATTTCCCAGCATTTTGGAGCTTGAGTGAATATGGAAAGTCCTTTAATGAAATACATTCAACCAAAAGTGGGGGTTGTTAAGTGAATACATAAATAGATAGATGGACCAAATGTCTGGCTCAGTTTAAGGCAATGTCTTATGTTCCTAGGTTGTTTACACATGGCCATACCCAGTAAGAGCAACAACAAAGCTGTTAAGAGCTTTCTGTCAAAGTTCACATGAACATGATATTATAATGACCACCCTGACAACACATGCTTGGCAGTAAAAGAAAATGCAAATAATGGCAAAACATACATGCAGATACATAAATACTGGTGTTGCAAGGAAAAGCAGGATGAATGTATCATCCCTGCTCAGTCTTGAGAGCTGCTTTTCCCAGTATTTGTTCCAATAGTTTTCACTTCTTTTTCTTGCTCTTCAATCTCCAGCAACAACTAAAACTGGGACTGCAAGTGACTTCTCTGCTCAGCTTAAGTCTTCTGGAGCATCAGCAAGCCAAATGGAATAAGTTCCCTGTCACAAATTTAAATGTGAATTGACTGGAAAACTAAGCCAATCTGTTCCTCATCACCACTAAACACAAAACCTCAGCAAAGGACACACAACAGTTCAAGAATGTAATGCTCAGTATATACAATAAACTTTGACATACTAATGCCCTGAAGGCACCCTTCATTTCCAAGCCACATGTCCAAAAATACATTGACAAATGAGAGAGAAGTCAGAGGAGAAAGGAGAAAGAGGGTAAGCAGTAGCCGGTAATAACTAGGTTATGGAGAAGAAACTGTGGCAGCACACGTATAATGTAGTTATTTGAGACTGGGGAAATATTTGCTAAATAAATGTTTATGAGTTCCCAGCACTACACTCTCCTTCCAAAAGGCCATTTCATGGGACCATTCCATGCCGCTTTTCCTAATTTGAAAGTAACATAAGGTACCAAGGCTATTTCTATCATTGCATACAGTGGTTGTGAAGGATTCAGATAGCATTGTGGTTTCTTGCCTTTCTCCGCTGCTTCTCTGTCCTCTTTACTGAACCTTCTTGCTTACGTTATTTGCTGTCTTGGTCCTTGTTGTTCAGTGTGGCTTCCTAACCTCTATAACGGGCAGGTCCTAAGCTATAATCTACCTGCTATCATGCATGGTGCTGCTAGATGAGATATCCCGTAGTGGGGCGTGCCTGTTACACTCTTTACTTGCCTCATCTCGCCCCTTGTCCATCCTGTAGGTACCTTCCCTACAGCCCAGCTTGGGCAGGCCAGACTAGACATCCATGACACCTAATGCACTTTCTGGAAATGAAAAGCAGAACACACTTTTCATTGACATAAAAATATATTACTCCCTAAAATTGATGATTTTATTAAGGTAAACTGTCAGTGCAGTATGATGGGATTTTAATTCACCCAGATCTTGGAACATGAGAATGGTATATAGTAATGATTAAAATATGCTTGTGTCTGGTTCTGGAAAGAAATTGCATTTTGAGTTATACATGTATATCATTTAATAGAAGGGGGGACCATTAATAATAAACTGGTGCTAAGCTGCACTATGCCAACTAGACTTCAGAAAGTATATAAAAACTCAAATGACATCACTTGGCTTTGCATAGAAGAGTGTATATGAGCCAAAATAAGAGAATTTAAATTAAGGCCATGAATGCCTTGGGAGATACAGCATATGTCCAGAGATTGGGAAAAAAGAGAGAACTTTTAGGTGCCTCTGTGTACTGACAGCCAATTTTTTTACAATCTGAGGATGCCATATGGTATGCAGTCAATAAAACATAAGCCTTACTAATTTTTAATTTTCTAGGGGGTAGGGAGTTGCAAATGCACTTCCTGAAATGTTTCAGATTTTCCCAGTCTAAGGCCAAAGAAGCCAACTATGATCATCTCACCTGATGGCCTGCATCAACAAGCCAGGGTATTCCTCACACATACTCATAAATCTAAGGCTGCTAGATTCTTGAAGCAATGAAAAAGAGCAGATCGTTTTTATTCCATCATTGCATTGCACTCTTCTGCACTCCCTCTGAAGCATCTGGCATTAGCCCTTCTTAATGAAAGGATGCTGAGATAGGTACACACTTAATCCAGGCAGACTGTTCTTCACCAATAAAGATAACTCAGTTCACAGGCTCCTAGTCTAATAAAGGAAACTGGCTATTTATATCATGTAAAAAGTTACACCAAAGCTGAGGTCAAACTTGCAGAAATCCAATATGCTACCATGTGCCTTACAATGTAGATTCCTGGAACACTGGAGAAATTACTGTGGCAAAATAGCTTTTCCATCTGCAAGCATGAGTAAACTTTCAGTCATGGCTCTAGAGTATTCTCTTCAGGACCTGGGTGAAATAAAATTCCAACAGACTGCAGTGATACTTTGCCAATTGATAACTTATATGCATAATACAAGGGTGCGTACACCATATTTACTTATGGGCTCATACAAATGACAGTGATCTACATGGTCACCATAGGCTGTACATTTTATATCATCCTGTCACTACTTGGAATCCTCCAGATGTTTTGGCCTACAATTCCCATCATCACCCAGTTTAACACATCTGAACAGGCCTAGTTTTGGCAATGCTGGTCTAGATCAATACTTTTCAATGGGTGGTATTCATACCACCTGATATAAAAAAAAGTTCAAGCACAGGCATGTATCTAAAGAAAGGGTCCTACCTTTCCCCAGTACATTTTGCAACTCATTACAAGAATTTGGTCCAGTTTGATCCATGCAGTTTCTTATTTTTCCATCCCATTTTGTACCAAAATCCCTATGTAATTTTGTGTATATTGCTGGAATACATGAATTTTTGCCTATACTTTTCCTAATCTATGCATACATATTTTTGCAAATAAATTTACCTAATATATCACAGTTTTGTAGATGCATTATCTTAACATACACAGACACATTTTTGTAGCCACTTCCTCCAACTATATACATTTTGTGTGTGTTTTTCTTTAAGAAGAAAAAAAAGTGAACTGCATTGCAACATTTGGAAAAATGTGAATAATGCCAATCTGTTTTGCGTATAAGATCAAGACATTCAGATCTGGTAAGTTCATAATAAAATGCAAACCAAACAAATTTCTTTCTCATCCCTATACAGTAAAAACTATGGCTGAAAGAAACAATATCTTTCCCCACTTTTTTCCCTTGACAGGAAAGGAACAGCAGGCTTACTTTCCTGTGCTGTGCTTAAGAGAAGTCCTGCCATTATGATATTCTACTCCATCAGGATGTATTCTTGACCTCTTAAAGTCCTGGTGCCTAGCACAGCAGGCAGGCGATTTGCCCTTTGTGCCACTAAATAGGATATCATACACACTTCCAAATAGCAGCACTGTGCTTTCCAAACCCCACAGCATTGCAAGCTCAGCTCCAGGATCCTTCTTAGGAACCTTACTTTTTCCTTCTAGCAATTAAGGAAATGAAGAGCAAAAGTCACTCAGTAGAGCAAAGGACTACTTACATATCACAGCTAGAAAGGGTAAGAAATTTGTTTCATTTGCACTTTGATTCAAACTTACCCAATTCACACTCTTCAGAGTCACACCCAAACTGGAAAGTGGTTGAACTCCCAACTATGCAAGTTTTTGAACATTGCAATCAAATATCCCAGTCTATTTCCGCAATAAATGTGTGTATTGCGGGAAGACAAACTTGAAGGATAAAAAGCAAATAAATAAATGTGCACATGTGAAGGAAAAGTACATGCAAAATCACTATAAACTGGCAGAGATATGCACACATTTTTAAAGTGCATAAAAATGTTCATATTGGGAGAAAGGTGTGCAAAAACCTACACACATTTTTACATAAAAACTAAATTTGAGAATTGCCAGAAAAATGAAATGGAATCTACTTGATGGTAGAATTTCAACAAACTGAATGAGAGTAAAATGCATACAATTGACCCTGAGGTATTTGCTTTCAATGCACCAAAACCATGTTAAGACTGCTTGAAATTGCCACTCCATATGGCAGACTGGTCGTGTGGAAGCAGTTTTCCATTCATTAGAGCAGGCAATACTAGACCCCATGCTAATCCTTTCCTTTCGGACAGTTGCCGCTGAGTCCTCCCTATGGTATCAGTCGCCATATGGCAGCCACGGAGTCAAGCCACTCTTAAAAATGAACGATCTGTAATAGCAAGACGGCAAATGGGTTTCTCTGCAGGACAAGCTGCTGTATGTGCATGGCAAGCACCATGGTATGTGCTGTCACAGGGACCAGTTTCAGAGGGCTTTCCAGATGGTAGCCAAAATTAGCCTTTTCATTTTGCCTCTTTCTTAATGATCCTTCTGCACCTTTCTTAATGTTGCCTCAGGAATGTAAATGTCACAAATCTGGATTCATCCCTTGAGCTAAATATGCTGGAAATGACAAGTACATAGGCATTGATAAAAGACTAGGGGCCATGGTGTTTTGCTGCCCAAAATGGTCCAAAAGGACACAAATGAAGCCTTCTCCACTATTCCACATATACAAGCTGACTGGACTGTCAACAGAAACGTACTTTAATACTCAAGAGGGATCACAGCCTCTATGACATCTGAGGGTGGGAATGGAGGAGCCTGTCAATATCAGTTGCTTACCTTCTCAAAGCAGCAGCAGAGGGTTGGATCCAATGGCCTTCATGGCCCTTCCAACTCTACTATTCTAGTTCATCTCAAACTTTGAGAATTATTCCAATCTTAAGTTTGGTTCATCCAGGACTTTGAGCATTTTTCAAGTGTTTATGAGAATTCATAAGCATTATTGTGGCCATTTCTATTGTGTGTGTTTTCATTTCTGGCTAATGGATGCATACTTGCAAGCCATTTTCCTTGAAGTTTTTCTTTCCTATTATATGTATATATATTTTTTACAGAGGCTTTGACTGGAGGAGAACTCCATTGCCAAATTTAAAAAGTAAGAAATTTACAGGATGACTGAATTTTACTTAGTGATTCAAAACTGCAACGATAGGCAGTTTTTAAAGATTCGTTTTAAACTGTGAATGAAACAAATTTATCCTTCCATCCTTATTTATGAGCAATAACCCAATGTTGGGACCTATAATTTATTTTATTATAATTCTGCACTACCTTTTTTCCTGCAAGAAACCCAAGGCAGCTTACATAACCCTCTTCCTCTCCATTTGTTCCTTACAACAACCCTGTGAGGTCAGGCTGACAAATCAGTGACAAGCCCAAGGTCATCCAATGAGCTCCACGGCCTCATGTGGACTGAAAAACAGATCTCCCACCTCCTAGTCCAACACTCGAGCCACTGCACCACACTTACTCTCGGTTACTTCGTTTTCCAGCAGAAGAGATCAGTCTGGGGCTATTGCTGTTGTCCTCCCAGAGTGTACCACCTAAAGCGGTTACCTAGTCTGCTATATATAGGGGAGAGCTTTATAAGTGTGGTACAGTGACTAGAGTACTGGGCTCCACCTCCCACTTGCCCAAGGATTAGCTTGCGCCACTTGCTGCCTCTCAATCACTTCTCCTCCAAAGAGCTGCTGCAAAGATAAAATGGGAGGGGAGTGAGAATTTTACGCTGCTCAGAGTTCCTTAGAGGAAAGATGGAATTTAAAAAATGTAAATGAGATTGGAACATGCAAAACATACATGCAACCATGTCCACCCTAAAAGATCTTGTGGAGGAAGCTATATAAAATTGAGAAGTTAATGCCACATGGCCTTCCCAGAACTAGGGCTGCAATTCTATACACCTTTATCTGGGAGTGTCACTGAATTCAGTCAGATTTACGTCAGTGCAGGCATTGCACTGGATTACACTGAAAATCTTTCTTGTCACAGGCACAATAAGCATTTATTTTTGTTCCTAGAAAAGTAAACAGAAAACAAAGCAATGCCTGCAATGGAAATAAACTGGTGGACTTAAACACCTGGACCTTACAATGTATACCCAATGCACACAATTCATCTATATTACAACACAGCTCACAGAAAACTATACTAAATTAGGAAGTGTTTATATCTGTCTCTGTACCCATGAGTTGCTTTACACAAAAAGTAAAACAAAACTTGAACACTTATTTTCACAGAATCTTTGATTCTGAAGGCAGCCATAAAGGAAAAGGCAACAGCAACAAGAGACCGTATTCCTACTTAATAATTGCATTTTTTTAATGCAACAGACAATTCCTTTTTCTTTTAACAATACAAAAATGGGGTTTTTAATCCTGCTATATATGGTCAATTACATCCGTCTGGGATTAAGCTGCTGTTCCTGACTGCTGTGGCATGGCTGTAACCTCTCCACCCTGTAAATCAATCTTACAAATTGCACTGGATCATATCAGACTGTATCTTCCAGAACAGTTCTGAAATTAAGACGGAAAGTTACTGTCAGCAATATTCTGAGTCTTGCTGTGATTTATTCACATGAAGGCCATATTTTGACAGTTACACAGTACAAATGTAAGTTTAGGAAGAAAAGAAGCAATGTCATCAGGTTTTAAGGGAGAGGAATGATGTGTCTATATTAAGTGAAACCAACACAGGGCCATCTATCAGATAGATCAAAATAAATAAAATAAGCACACAAACACACACATATACAAAGGAAAAGAAGAAAATTGGAAAGCAAAATATCTGCTGAGAAGTAAGCCACATGGACAGTATCCAGTATTGTCATTTACACACCTGGCAAAGTGCTAGTGCCAGTGACCTCTAGCATGATGCCAAAAGTATATGCTGCTTGATTGGTTTTCTGGAGAAATCCATCGCATCAACATATGCTATTGGTGTTGTGCTAAAGGTCATTTTGCTAGCACTGTGTTGATGTCATGAGTGAAGTGGCAACATTGGGTGCTGTCCATTTAGTTCAATGGTTAGAGGGTATTTAATTACAGCTCAAATTATTTGGACAGAGATGCAGATTGAGCAACAGAGCAAAAGTCAAACAATGAACAAGGAAAAATAAGAGCAAAGTAGATGGCTGAGCTCTTCAGTGGAAACGGGCACACCTTATCCCCTGATTTTCTGTTTCACAGAATTTCAGAGAGGTAGATTAGATAGGTCTTTGATGATCACATAATCTGATGTTTCTTCTTCTTCTTCTTCTTCTTCTTATTTTCATAGTAAAAAGAAGTAGTAAAAAGAGAAGAAAAACATACCAAGGGACCTTACACAATCATTACATATTGTACCAAATTTGGGAAGTTTCACATAAAGTCAATAGTTATTATTACCTCTACCAAATTTATAACTACATTTTTAACTTAATACTTAATTAAAATAATACTTATTTAAGTTAATTAATAATTAATTAGGGAAACATTAGGAAAACATTCAAGAATATGTGAACTCAATTTAGGAGAACATTCAAGAATATGTGAACTGATTTTGCTTTGGATGTCATTTTCAAAGGGTTAAAAAAGCTGAATGGATGTTTTTATCTAGCACAAGAACTACTTTGCAGAGAATAAGAAGTGTGGGTTGATCTCTGATAATTATCCCTTTACAGATTTTAATGGGAAACTGTGGAGGCAGTTTTCATTGTTTGTGTAACATTTTATAAGAGGTATAGTATTTGCTATGTATGTATTCATTTACCCATTAAGGCATAGGGAAATAAGAAAGAATAAGAAAGAGAAATGCATTTAGATTAGTGTGTGCTACACCAGTCTAGGAATAGGCATTTCCTCTGGAGGAAGCATCAGGAAAAAAAACTTTTCAAAACTAAAGCTATCTGACATATTACTTTTCCATGGAAGAAGACAAGAAGTAACTTGCTGGCTGGGGAATGCTAGGAGTTGTGGGACTTTTTCTTTCTAAATGTTCATAAGTTTGTGCCATAATTATGTTTTCTTTAAAATTAGGATATGTGGTCAGGGAAAATTAATAAGAAATTAAACAATTAGAGTTTTCTGTGACTGCAAAGCACCCATCCATCAGGTGCTTTTCTGCATGACTGGCTCTTCTTACAATCATTCTTTTTTGAACGTGCACAGTTCTTTCCTGGCTCAGCAGGAAGTCAATCAGACCATGCAATCACACTTTTTCTAGGGAGTTGGGATCCCATGGGGAGTGGGGGGAGTGTAGCCCATACCTGAGGCAGTATGACCAGTGGCTGGAAATGAAGAGAGCTGTGGTCCAACATGTGAGATCCAAGGTTGGGTTCACTACCCTGGAGGCATGCTCAGAACAGTAATGTATAGGTCAAAGTCATCGTTACTTGTTTATCTGCTAAAAATAGCAACACAGGAAGTTGTTTTATGTAAAGACAAACAGTTTGTCCAGCATCAGCCACTACAGCCTTTTTGATTAGAAATGCCAGGGCCTGCAAAACATGTGAACCGTGGTATTTTGGCTCTTCCTCTGTAGCCACCAAGGCAAAAGTCATCACAGTGCAAGAAATAAACAACAGGAGAAATGATGGACTATTGGAGCCTCTGCCAGATGCTTTGGGCTACACCTCCTCTCCTTCCCAGCCAGCACAGCCAATGGTAAGGGATTCCTACAGTTACAGAGCTATTTGGAGAGAGTTATGTTGGGAAAGGCTGGACTCTCCCAACTGTTTTTCTGTCTTCTGTGTTCACTCTCACAGAAGCTGTGAGAACATATTCTACTCAAATAGTACAGTGAGAAATATAGCAAGGAATCTCTTCCACTGCCTTCCTGATACACATGCAATAAAGCAGATTAAAAAGCATTTCGTGATACACTTCATCTATAATTGCCAAAGGTAGCTTCTGGAATTTCAGTAAGGTTAAAAGTTCCTTAAACCAAATTTTGACAGATTTTTCATATATAGTTTAATTCAGACAAAGAATGCTACAGCCCTCAGAAGTTTGGGAAGCACCGTTCTAAGAAAACTGACTTGGAAAAAAGATCAAGGGGGCTGTGTGTACATGAATGTCCATGGAAGGCTAAATTCAGTGATGTGTGTAGGGTTGTATTAGAAAGGTAGTTCCATTTTTTTATCAGAAAACCCCAGTTTTCATCTTCTGCACTCAACACAGACACCAAACACACTATCTACACTTAAATTCTTCATATTTCTGAGTTTGCAGTGCTTAAGATCATGCATATATTTGAAAAATACACATAAAATGGGTACACTTAAAAACTGCAACACACTTTAATCAATGGAAAATAATACTTATATTCCAAAGAAGCACAGACATAGATGTTCATGCAACAAAATAAAGCAAAGAAAATGTTTACAATCTGATCTGGAATCTAATTGGAACAAATTTTGAGAAAGACTGGAAAACTTAATTGCCTTTGAATTTTACCCATCTCTGGACTTAACCCTCCATTGAGAGGCAGGGACAAATGCAACCCAACAGTCTCAAAAATCATAAAACATGCACAGCTCTACATCCCAGGCATTTCTCAATCATGAGGAAATTTGAATTTCAAGTGTTGTTCTGGCATGTTCTTTACTAAATCTAGTAAAATATGATACTTGATTATAAGTTTGGGGGGACCAATTCTGCCCCTCTTGCAAGTGTCCTGAACCTTTTTGGGTCAAAGGGAACATTTGGAATGTTGAGGGAGTGTTGTCGTCTCCCTCGTAAAATGGCAACCATGCATACTTTATCCATATATAAAATAGCTACCATTCATGGAAGAGCTGGTCACAGAAGACTCATTTCTCAGAAGCCAAACTAATGGGAATGAAATAAACACAACTTGCCCAAGAGTCTAAGCCCAAAGCAGAGGTGATGTCTGAGCTCAATGCAAATGAAGATGTTGCTGCGGGGGGGGGGGGGGCAGCATTTGGAGCATGCCAGTGTCCTTGCTAAGAAGTTACTCAACTTCTTAAGAAATAAAATTAAAATCAGGAAGGAAAAAGAGTTTGGCAAGTGTCAGGGAAAATGACTTTAGGCACCATATTGGAGATCCCAGCTGTAAGATATTCTTTGAAAAAAAGCTGGATGACATAGGAACACAAAGTCTAGGTTAGATGGGTGTGCTCATTTCTGTTTGCTTTTATTACCCTACTTCCACATGGTAACAACAGAAGGGCACTTTGAAGAGAAGGGCAAAAATGAATGCAGTGCTTTGCCCATTTTCCCTTTTACTCATGGAACAGAACACCAATAGTCTGTGACACTGCCCCAGTGTGTGAGCACCTCCCAGAACTCTTCTAGTGGGAAGAAATAAAAGAAAGCTGTTCATATTTCCAGTGGCACAAAATCTTGATTTCCACAGCACAGGATTTTTACAACTGCACAAACATGTCCAACCAAACATTAGACTAAAACCTGCCCTATTATAAGAATATTCAAGGGCCTATATACTCCTTCCAATCTTCCTTTTCCCGTTTTGCTCTGAGCATTGTATGTCATGATGTCAGAATTGGACACACTACAGTGCTAACCAGGAATTGTACAAAAGCATCTTGATAACATGAGTTGGAGGCGATCCTTGTGAGTGCAAGCGAGAGTTTGTCCATGACTAGGGACAAACCAGAAAAGGGAGCAAATAATGCATGGAGGCGGAGGCGGAGGAGAAGTGAAACTGAAAGATATCCACAGGGATTTTTTGTGATCACAAAACCAAAGTCTAGCAAATGAATAGCATGACATCTGACATTTCTCACTCACCTGAAAAGGGCCACTTATAACCACTGTAGCACTGTCTCACCTTCTTCCTTATTAGATTCCCCAATACATAATTCAGTCAGGAAGAGTGTCATTAATATGGGCATTGTATGAGTTGTTTTCTATCCCTTAAAGATTATTTGACAGCTTAGACATTGGACTGTTTTCATTTGTATTTAGAAATTGTTTGTTTGTTTATATGAATTTTCCATCTCTTCGTATCAGACCATGGGAAACAGCTTGTAAAATACCATACGTAAAATAGGCTAATATAGAATTTTAATAGATTTTCCCTATATCCAAAAAATAAACAATAAACAATGCAGAAACCTAACAAATGTTTCCTTAATAGAGGGCGCCATAGGTAGAGACAATGTTTAAGCACTGATGTGTCAATCCAAAATTTATAAGAATCGTATTAGAAGAATATATAGCTTATGAAAAGTATATGAACAAATATCCAACAGCTAAGGAATGACTTACAAACAGTCCAAGAAAGAGAAAGCTGCATAGAGCTTATTAAACAATGTTCAGTCTCATGACAAGTACCTTAATGAAGATGCATGATAGGAAACAGGGAGGAGGATGGTCTCATGAAGCACTTTTGGATCCAAGAAAGCATTACTTGGATGCAGTGAAGAAACTGACTTTTTATAAGAGCATCTGATTCTAAAGAATTTTAGTAATATACCAGGCAATATTTCACGTATTTAAGCTGCATTAATTATTATGGTGTAGCAAGCTGGGATCATCAGTAACTCAGTTGACAATGATGACACAAAGTTGGCTCACACCTTGTGGTACATGGGATTCTACCCTTCTGCTATATAGGCACCTTCAATTTGAAATTAAAGGGCTGTCTTTAATGTCCAAACATCATATTTGTTAAATGTGTCCAAAAGCCATTGTTTCTAGTATTAATTTCTCTTTCAGCCTTATATCATTAAAAATGACCAACTTTCCCCTTCCTTCCCCAATGTTTAATTTAGGGATGTAACAAAGCCGGTAAATCTGGCTGATTTGAGCTCAAGGAAATTTCTTCCTCCTCTGATCAGATGATTGGAAGTAGCTGAGTCAGGTTTTCTTGCAACTTCTATTTCTAGGATGGGCAGAAGTTTGCAATTTTTTTTCACTATATATGAAATTTACACAAATAAACATGCCAAAATAATGTGGCTCCACCACAATTTGTGCCAAAATCATTTGTATGATTTGTGCAAACTGTGATTTGTGCCAACTAGCTGCTAGTTTTGGGAGTTAGGAAATCTAGGACTCTGCATTTCCTTTAGCCTGGCATGATCATTGTTTGGGCAACCAACCCCCATCCAACCGGAACACCCTGAGAGTTCCCTTTCTGCATCTTGTCTGAACACATATGGATTATGTATGTTGGGAATTTATGTAGGAATTAGCTGTTAGGTTTTCACTGGGATAGAAGTAGCATGTTTACAGATGGGCTGTGATCACCTTTCCTGAATTTGTCCTATTAATGCACTGCATAGAGTACTTGATCATCCTTGATTGAATGACTTTACCTAGTGCTTTTGCACGTCCCAGAGAATCCATTTCTTTCACAGTTGCTTCCACCACCACCCACGCCTGCTTTCTAGGAAGAAATAATTACATAATGGAAAAGCCATGCAGGCATGACCAGAGGTTTGGGTGTATACACACATCACTTGCAATCCAACTTATTTGAATAATTATAGCAACCAATGGGCATGTACTCTTAATGAAGAAATCTAGGAATTAGGTGGGATACTTGATTTAATTCTGTTATTTAAATTAGTCATTTGGGGGTGCTTAAACTCACATTTTAAGCCACAATTTGCATTAGCTTGCTTTAAATCAATCTACTGTGGAGTTCACAACTTACTTGGAAGCCAAAATGATAATCTAGGCATAGATGCCAGTGGCCAAAGGCCAGGTGGATATTACTTTCTTCATTACATTTTAGAAGGGAGCATCATTTCCTTCTCATTTCATGTTATTATTCTGCAGTGCCCTGTAAGTATTAATGGAACACTTGAAATCTTTGAATTTCTATATAAACCAGTAATAGATTCATTTAAAGTAACACCATGAACGATCAATTCCACTGAATTTGTATACTACAAGTTGCATCCAGGCACGCTCAGCAGACTTTCCCTGGCTTTGAAGGAAGGGTGGGTGGCAATTTTTTCCCGTCCCCTCCTTCCCTGCAGCTTGCAGCACTACCTCCCATGCTGTTCTGGAATATTGGAGCACAGTTCAAAGAGAATAGCCCCTACTGCCCTCAGCCTCCAGCAGGAAGCTGCATCTCGTTTCCTTCCTCAAATAGAACAAACTCCTTTGTTGGTTGAAGAACAAGTCCAGATCAAACCCAATATATTTAGAACCAATTAAAACTTGGTTTTAATGGCTGGGAAGTTTACAGTATAATGAAAGAACTTTTGGAAGCAAAATCAAGAATGTGGACCATTCATTAAACAAGTACATTTCACTGCAGCTTTTACAGAGATAAATTAAGAAGGCTTCTGCTGAGCAGAAGAATCATCTGATCAAGTTAACTTTAATGATAAGCAGAATGAGATTCCATTTGTGGAGGTCTTGCATCCAACTATTAAAAAGTTGTCGAAGAAAGATGCTCATAAGCTATAAATCTAAAATAATTTGGAAAGGATATGTTGCTACCATCCATCCTGCAAGGTTCTCTTCTTCTTCCTCTTTTTATAGTTTTAATAAATGCCTATCAAAAAAAAATTATGTGGGAGAAATGGAAAATTGTCCTCTGGAGAGAAAAGCTGTTAGACCCACTTTCTTCTATATTTTGAGTCCTGTTTATTTCACCTGAACAAAATGCAAAACTAGATCTATTCCCTCTTTTGTTAATCATTTTCCTTCTGTCGGGACATAGCTGCCACCATTATCAGTCTGGACATGTTCAGACATTATTTATTTAGCTATTTATTACATTTTTATTCCATCCAATAGCTAAAACTATCTGGTAGTTTACAACAATTTAAAATATAAAATGCAATGTAAAAATTAAGTTAAGACTACAATATACAGTAACATGAAATGAAATCCAGCAATAAAATACAGGCTGAGACTAAAATTCCTGGGAGGATTCCTGGGAAAGTAAGGTCCTTGACTAGCATCAGAAAGAATACAATGTTGGTGTCAGATGAGCCTCCCTAGGGAGTTTATTTCATAGTCAGGGTTCCTCAACAGAAAAGGCCCTCTTCAGCCACCCACCTGATTTACCTTAGCAAGGACTCCTTTAGAAGGACTGCAGAAGATGATCCTGGATGTATATAGCAGACATTATTTAGCAAGGTGAAATCTCAAGCAAATCATATGCACCCATCTTCTACCCCTGCCCGTGAACAGAAAGAAACTAGCTTTGCCATGCTGAGGAACTATTTCATGCAATTGTGGCCACCATGTTCACTATGTCATATGCCAGTTGACCACTAGTACCTTTGAACCTGGATATACATAAGAATATATATTTATTTTGAATAAATATGAGCTGGATTACATGATGCAAGTGGAGTCAGGTTGAAGACTGCTGTTTGCAGGATGGATTGCAATTTAATGCTGCTGCTTCATTGTTTTTAACTCACTGATGGAATTTGCACAAAGAAGCATCTTGAACCATATGGTTCTGGCAAAATTGGTTGATTGTGCACAAATCATGCCGAGCCAAATGGATTTCGGAAACTTATTTGTGCAAATCTCATTAGCTACTACAACAAAAGTGCCCAAGTCATGGTCTGTCATACAGATGGAATCTGCTCACAACCTTTCAACACAGACTGCTTCTGATCATCAGATTGGAATGCAACAGGAAATCAACTGAGCTCAACTGATCTGGATTTCCTTGTTTCACCATCTTAACCTTATACAGAAGCTTATCTTCAACCCTAAGACCCAGGTATAATTCCTATACATTCAGACAGCATGCACGAATGCGTGTTCAGGGAGTTCTGGCTGACCAGTCACATTTCTAGCCTGTTGAAGCTAGTTCCAGAGTCCCAGATATGCACTAGAACTTCGGTAATCTAACCCTAATCCCAGCTTGAAACTTAACATGAAATTTAACCCATGTCTTCCCTATATATTCAGGCTGCTTGTACAATGGTATCATTCAGCATATTCTTTCTATCCAATTAAGACTATTTCCAAACCCCTGGATATGCGCAGGGACTGAGGTTTTTCCAGTCTAAACCTTAGCCTGGCCTTTAAACTATAAGCTTCCGCTGGCACCAAGTTACTGGGTGCAAATTGAGCCTGCTCACGATATGGCATTGTATAGCACTGACCACAATTTCCACATTTTTAAAAACAGTTAATGAAATTTGCTAAAATCAGAATCCCCAAATCCTTGTGATCTGTGCAGAATCAGGGGAATTTGCACAAATTTTGATTTTATGCAAATCTGCAAATTGCGCATAGAGCCATAGGTTTCAGGGCATGTCACTGAGCAAATTTCATAAGCTGTTATTAAGAAAGTGCACAAAGATGCTCCATCTTAGAGACAAATTTTGTGGGAAAAAATCCAATTCAACACATTCCTGGTCACTAGTTCAGAAGCAGACAGGAAATCTGTTAGATATCTCTGTTTCAGTACATCCTATTGCACTGATGAGGAGTTGTGTTTTGCATGCCATTTTCACCACCCCTCAAAAAGCAAGGGAAAAAAATGGAAAACTGAGCAAATTAACTGGCTAATTCCAAAGCAACAGTAAATTATCATGGATGAGTGATCATAAGCACACATTAATCTCTTCATTTTGAAAACCCCAAGAAAGACAGGCATGCCTCAAGAATATGGTAGTGCTACCAATTAGAAAAACATAATCCAAATACAAAAATTAATATATCTTTGCTGAGGATGAATCAGGACACACATGACTAATTTTATTTTCTGTTCCTGTACTTTATCTTAATATCATCCTTAACAAACTACCTTTGCCACAGAAGTGTTCTAAATGCTGTAAGGTGATAAATTAGACAGTAGAAATTAAAGTGTATTCCTGCATAGCATGTAACTTAGTGCAAATAATTATTAGTCTACTCAGAAAATAACACATGAAGATGGTATAATATACTGTACTTAGGAAAGAGAAGAAAATAAGTTTGAGATTTTTTTTCCTATTCTCTATACTGCAGTCCTAAAAAGAGTCAAGCAAATGGAAATCAGATAGTTACGCCCCATTAATATTCTACAAACACAGTTAAACTTTCCAGCAAGTAAGGAAATTGTTGGAGCTGGGAAGGAAGGAAAAAGAAGAGAGAGGAAGAGAATATTAATCACAGAAAATCAATATGAACATTAATATGAAAAGTTTATGCTACTTCAGAGTTTCCTGCCTTTCCAGAACAAATCAATAAACTGCAGCAGAATATCTTACCATTATCAATAAAATGTATCTGAAACAAGAGAGTGACTTCAAAACACAAAATCAGTGGAAATTGGAGTATTTTAATTGTGTGTCAAAATGTGACAGAGGAGAAATGGGTGCACTTTTGGTGAAAAAGAATAAAGAACACTGGACAATAAATTGAGAAACTGGGTATGTTGAATCTCCTCAAATAAGTCACTTGTGTCTCTTATTTTAATCATCAGCATCTAAAGTTTCCACTCTGGATGCATGTGTCACAGAAAACAAAAAGGGAAAAGATCAATCAATTGAAACACCAGGTAACCAAAGTTCTTTCCAACTGCGTTAATCCATAGAAAACACAGCAGCAGTATGGCAAATGAACAAAAAAAAATGTACTCGCTAAAGGCTCATTAGTAGCACGTTCTTAGAACAAATGACAATATTAAGTCTAAATGAAAATAAGATGCACATCACATTGTAAAAAGTAAATTAAAGTAATTTTTAAAAGTGTTATTTTCAGGTACAAGGGATATAATTCGTATCTATATATAGCAGGTCTCTTGTACTCATTCATAAGGCAGAAGTTCTACATCAGTCCTGTGTAGATTTGCCTGCTCTTGTGTAGGGCAAAATCATGAAGAGAGTCATGGGCATGTATATAACTTAGCCCACAGTGTTCCAGCAACCATTTAGACCTTAACATGTTGAGTGCTAAGCTCTATAAGTACATTCAGTTGAATGCACTTAAAGGGCTGTGATGAGGTTTTGTGAGGAACCCAAAGCAGATTTTAGCATGGAGAGGGGTTTTCAGGTGGGAACCAACTGGCATCACCTCTTCCCCATTCCATCAGCAGAAAGGTTTCATTGGATCTTCTACACATGGCAGTTCCTGTACTGAAGTCAATTAACTAAATGCCTTTGCTTCCCTGTGTAGTAACCAATATGGTTGCTATTCAGGTGCTAAGCCACAAGCTTAGCAATTAGGGCTTGTCATCTGCACTATGGCATAGCAGAGTGGAGAGTCATGGGACTGTACTTAAAACTTGGTCCATAATGTCCACAATGTCCCCATTTGTCCAGTTACCAGTTAGGCCATCACAGGGTGCAGAGGTTCCTTCAGCACATCCCTGCACCCTAGGGGGCAGCAAGCCAGCCAGAGGCTGTTCCTCCACAATTCCACAGCCATCAAACTGTACCATGCAGGCCTGTGATCTCAAATCAAGATGACAAATGGGGGATGATTGCTCAGGACCGCATGATGCTGCAGGAGACTCTGGCTTTAACTGGGCAGACTTCCTCCTCCTCTCCATCCAGATGAAAAGTGTTGCTTGATCTAGAATGTTGGGGGGTTTTTTGCCACTGATATCATCTTCAGCTGACATACCAATTCACCACTGCACACAGCCATTGCAATGCCAAGGAAGAAAGTAGGGATGTGTGAGAATTTCATTTCTGTTAACAGATCACGCAAACATGTTCAAAACCTAAGTGCAAACAAGACAGCTTCTTCCTCTTCTTTTTTTGAAATGTTCCCAAATGTATGATTGTGTTTTGAAAAATGCATTTTAATGCACACTTTTAAAAGTGCACGTGCACAAATGCATACACATTTGTGTACATATATATTTGTGTATATGCATACAGTTTACTTGGGGGGAGGGGGTAAGTACACACCTATGAAATGTACAGAAATGTGCATTTTTCGCATTGGAACAAATGAAAAATGAGTCAAAAGCAAAAATGGGAGCATGTCAAAACAAACTTTGTAGGGCACAGTCCAGTGAGGTAGTCATAACCCTCCAAACTCAGAGGATAATGGGCATCTGATGCATGACAGAAGCAGCACAGAAGCCAAGGCTACCTCTATACTCATCCCATTTGCAAAATACCTACATGCCCTATTTTGTTTAAGTGTTTGGCTTTGGAGTGGGCAGGAAGGAGTGCCAGTAAACCCACTGAAATGAATGAGACTTAAATGAATTATGACTGATTTCAGCCCCATTTATTTCAATAGTTCCACTGTCAATAGGCCTCATATTGGATTCAACCCATAGAAGCAAAATTTGCTAATGAAGCAAGCAAGGTATTTGGAATCTTAAGAAAACATGTGCAAAAAAAGATAGTGTTAAGACCTATGACTTCCTTAAATTAAATAGCTAAGAGGTGCAAGGTTACATGCTCTGTCTTCGCATTTTTGAGAGTGGGATCAGTGTATTAGTGATATTCATTGCTCACTCCTACTTGTTTATTTTAATTACAGTTCTTATGAATCCAAGTAAGACTTGATTTCTGAACATGTGTTTGAGGTTTAATGGTCAATGCCACATTTCTAAGTGGAGGTTAGAGTGTCACTTATCAAGGAAAGCAGGCAAATGGAGCAGACAAAGGAAATGATTTTCAAGGCCATTAAGGAATGTAGACAAGCAACTTAATTAATACTACTTGGTATTTCCTCACATACATCAATGTAAACATTCCTATGGTTCCTTCCTGTCAGAATGGCTTGTGTTTCTCAAATGAAGAAAATGGTAAAACTCAAGGAAGACCACCCTTTACCCTCGACTTGCTTTTGTAATACTATTCATTAATCATTTCATAGGTCAGAGGTATGTTAGAACATGATAATCTTGTGGGAACATGTGCTACTAGAGGAAGTAGCTTCTATAACAGACACTTCCACATCACCTCCTTTCAAAAAAATGACCTGGGCACACACCCTTCTCCAGTGATGTTTTGGCATGTGTACAAAGGTTTCAGACATAACAGAAATTAGAACCCCACCCCATCCCAGAGATTGAGAGAGAGAGAGAGAGAGAGAGAGAGAGAATGCAGCATGATACAATTATGTCACAAGCTAGATCAAAGTTTCTTTTGTAATCTATTAAAACAAACACACACTCCATATCTGAGCATTCATGTTCTGATTCTTGAAAAGCTAGTTATATTTGTTCAATGGATGCTACTAATGCAATTTGATAACTGGAAGCCTAACTCTTCCAAAGATTCTCCTGGTATAAAGCAAAGAAAAAGACATATACACACTGATTCTTCAGGACTGGTTAGGAAGAACTCTGTCATCTGGAAGGATGTCCACTATGTATGGGCTCAAAAAATCTGGGGCGGAGGAGGTGAAAGAAAATTGAATGACTAGTATGGGAGGTGTGCATGCACACAAGAATGGTTGTTTTGAAAGAAGCATGGCCCATGGGGTAGCCTGCAGAACCTGTGACAATCATGCACAGGGTATGTGATTCTCACTGTGTCTATCTATTGCTGTCAGTTGTAGCATAATCATGAATTCACTGGGCAACCTTAGGCAATTCAGCATACCGACTATGAGATAATACTGAGGCATGAGCATATAACTCCAGTGTTACACCACTTTGGCTGGCTGTCAATTGAAGTCTGGGCCCACTTTAAAGTACTTACAAAAAAACTTATAAGGCCCTAAGTGATTTAGGATTTGAATATCTAAGGGAATCACCTGCCTAGACTCTAAGGTTATTGCCAGAGGTCCTTCTTCAGATGACTGCTGTGAAGGTTATAAGGAAGGTGGCTATCCAAAGAAGGTCTTTTTTGGCCATGGCACCTGGTTATGGAACCAGCTCCCCAGAGAGATGCACCTGGCACAGACACTGTGCACTTTTCAGCTTCAGCTTAAAACCTTTTTAATTTCATAATAATTCAACTTTTTTGTTTATTTTATTTTATATGACACTGTGGTTATTTGCTTAGTTTTCATTTGATTTAAAAATTTTATAATAATTTTTATTGATTATATTGGAGATTTAATACTCTGTTTTATTCTCATCAATCTTTGTGATTGTTTAAATCTATTCTGGCAGGATATGCTATGTTTTGAATTTTTAATATGTTGGAAACAGTCCTGAGAGTCATTGGCTAAATTGGAACAATATAAAAATGCTTTAAATAAATAAGTAAATAAACCTCATTGAAAACAAGTGGAATCTGGGCAACTGCAGACAGTGCAGTCCTATATTTAGCACTGAAACCCTATTAATTTGAAATGCTCAGTGCTTGCAATGCCTTACCAGGTTTCTCTCAACAAGATGGAAAAGATGTAAGAGCAGCACTCATTGCTCGCTCACACAACTCCCACCCGCCATCCCCCTGCACACACAGAGCCACTTTCCTCCCATTGAATTTAGGCCTGCTTCAGGTCCAGACTGAATTTCTGACCCAGCTAGGGACGTGGCTGAGGGTGGAGAGGGCCTTAAATCTTTCTGATCTAGAGCCTCCCAAGCTTTGCCTACACCATGTCCCCAGCCTTCTCTCTTGTCCCCTTTTAAACTGGCAGAGAAAGAAGATCTGAGATAATCTTCTCTTCTGAGATCAGAGCACTGCCTCTGACTTGGAGGGGAATATTTGATCATTCTTATGACCCCCGAAGACCAGTCTCATGGACCAAACAACTACTTGTTATACAAAGCTACCTGAAGCTAAGACACATTTAAATCAGTAGGATTGACATCTGAGTAGACACACAGAGAACTGGTGCATTTTTTTGTTACTGCACATACTTTTTCACAATATGAAATGCATTCATTCTAGATTTACCACATATTAATTATTAAAATGACAATATTAAAAAGCATGTTGTTGTGGTTGGACAGTTGGATTTGGATGCAGGAGATTTTAATTCTAGTCCTTGCTAGCCATGAAAATCACTGAGTGACTTTGGACCGGTCACCAACTCGTCTAAGGTAAGCCTAACCTACCTCAAAGGGCTTTTGTTCACATAAAATGGAGTGGAGGAGAGGGTCATATAAGCTGCCTTAGGTTTATTGCATAAGGGAAAGCATAGTTTTATAGAAGTTATTAACAAATAAATAATTGTAGGTGAAATTTAAACTGTGATTAAATAAGCACAGCTACATGTGAATACATTCTTGTGCAGACTTACTGTACTTTCAAGTAATGTTTGGGATCAGGAGCAAGCAAACATTCCTGAGGACAATTTTTGTGCAGTCTGTGCTCAGTGTGAACATTTTCTGTACATTTCGGCTCAGAAACTAGCACGCTCATTGAACTGCCACGTTAGTCGTGCATCACCTCATGTGCATGTGCTCTAGTGACATCTAGTGAAGAAGTGAACAAAAACCTATGAACCAAAACCAGCCAAAATATTCTTCAAAACTGTTTCAGTTTAAAAAACAAACAAGCAAGCAAGCACAGACACACACGTCCATCCTTGCAAAAAAAAAAAAAAACCCTGAAGCCCTTCATATCATATCATTTGAAACCTGTATTTTTAGTCTTTGTGAATGAACTTAAAGAAATTATACAGAAATTCATTTGGGTTTTATATTTACATTCCTGATCAAGTCTAAGGCAAAATCTACTCCACAATTACATGTGGAAGTGATTATTATTTTTGCCTTTCTTTTCCCCTAACCAGATGGAGCACTTGTGAGTGGGGAAACTATTGTAGAATCCTTCCAGACAGTATCTCCAGGGTTATAACTGAAGTTCTGGACATAGAAGGAAGTAAAATAGTCTTAGAGCTGTTCTGGGGAAGGGGTTGAATAAATTAGTTAAGAATGATAAGCAGCTCATTTGGCAATTAGGAAAAGACAGCAGATTGCTAATTGTTCAATTTGCTATTATTGTACATTGTTGTTGCTGTTGTTAGTCATGAAGTTGTGTCCGACCCATTGTGACCCAATGGACAACATTCCTCCAGGCCTTCCTGTCCTCCACCATCCCCTGGAGTCCACTTAAGCTCACACTGACTGCTTCAGTGACTCCATCCAGCCACCTCATTCTCTGCCTTCTTCTTTTGCCTTCTGTTCTTCCCAGCTTTAGACTCTTCTCCAGAAAGTCCTTCCTTCTCATTAGGTGGCCAAAGTATTTGAGTTTCATCTTCAGTATCCGGCCTTCTAAAGAACAGTCAGGGTTGAGCTCCTCTAGGACTGACTGGTTTGATCACTTTGCAGTCCAAGGGACTCACAGGAGTCTCCTCCAGCACCACAATTCAAAGGCCTCAATTCTTTGGTGCTCAGTCTTCCTTATGGTCCAACTTTCACAGCCATACATTGCAACTGGGAAAACCATAGCCTTGACTATGTGCACTTTTGTTGCTAGGGTGATGTCTCTGCTTTTTAGTATGCAGTCTAGATTTGCCATAGTTTTCCTTCCCAGGAGAAAGCATCTTTTAATTTCTTGGCTGCAGTCCCCATCTGTGGTGATCTTGGAGCCCAGGAAAATAAAATCTGTCACTACCTCCATTTCTTCCCCATCTATTTGCCAGGAAGTGAGAGGACCGGACACCATGATCTTAGTTTTTTTGATGTTCAGTTCCAAGCCAACTTTTGTGTTCCCCTCCTTCACCCTCATCAAGAAGGAGGAGAGTTCCTCTTTCTTTAGTTCCTCTTCACTTTCAGCCATTAGAGTGGTATCATCTGCATATCTGAGGTTGTTGATATTTCTCCTGGCAATCTTAACTCCAACTTGTGATTCAACTAGCCCTGCCTTTCTCATGATGGCAGGGCTAGATAAGTTACATAGGCAGGGGGACAGTATACAGCCTTGCTGAACTTTCTCAATTTTGAACCAATCAGTGGTTCCGTGTCCAGTTTTCACTGTTGCTTCTTGACCTGCATATAGGTTTCTCAAAAGACAAATAAGATGGTCTGGTACTCTCATCTCTTTAAGAACTTACCACAATTTGTTGTGATCCACACAATCAAAGACTTTAGCATAGTCAACGAAGCAGTAGATGTTTTTCTGGAACTCCCTAGCTTTTGCCATGATCTAGCGTATGTTGGCAATAGGTTTCTCTAGAGACAAATAAGATGGTCTGGTACTCCCATCTCTTTAAGAACTTGCCACAATTTGTTGTGATCCACACAATCAAAGGCTTTGGCATACTCAATGAAGCAGAAGTAGATGTTTTTCTGGAACTCCTAGCTTTCTCCATGATCCAGCGTATGTTGGCAATTTGATCTCTAGTTCCTCTCCCTCTTCGAAATCTTGCCTGTACTTCTGGTAGTTCATGGTCCACATACTGTTGGAGCCTAGCTTGTAGGAGTTACACCCAGAAATAGTGTTGAGAAGATGTTCTACCCCAGGTGCAAAAATAATAACTTGGCCAGCCTTGAGTGCTATGCCCCTGACTGGGGGAAGGAGGTATTGGCTATTCCACATCAGATGGCAATATGTCTTGCATTAAAGCTGAGCAACATTCTAGAACATACAATTGTTGCAATTTGGTTATACTTTTGGGGCTAAACTTAGTGATTTTTTAAAAGATTGTATACCACCTTCAGAGCCCTAATATCTGCAAGTGATTTCATGAATATCACTAAAACTCCTGGAACATATTCAGTGTTCTAGTGGTGAATCACCATTGGAATGTTTTCACCCCTGTTCCTGCCATTAACCAAGACTGATTGCTCTGTCGTTGAAGTACAGGTAGACTGGTGGGAATCCTAAATCACCACAGAAGGTAAAAGTGCCCTCACCTGAAGCTTTATGGCCATCTGTTCCCAATAGAGAGGAAAAATTCTGTTTCAGCCAAGAAAGGGCAAACCTTCTGGCTATGGACCACATTATTACAGGTGGATATGTCACATTAAAATACTTATGGCATGAAAGCATTGCAGTGGCCAAAAATATGTCAAAGAATTTTAATGTCAAGGAATAGGTTAATGTGAAGAAACATACTGCTGCCTTGCTTTCCAAAGGTACAGGATGAAAGCAGGTCACAAACATGTAGTCCCATTCATTTGCCTTTTGTGATTGGGTTGGTTGCAACCAACAGTAATAGACCTCCAGTTATGTGAAGGAGACATTGCTGTGCCAATAATGCTTTCCTGGTAGTTCCACAAAATTAAGATTATGGGCTCTGTGCTTCTGCAGTACTATATTCTACTGATTTTACTGATTATGGCTTATCTGTGGGAGCCCCTTTTCAAGGAGTTCAACACATGGTGTTCCTGTAACATTTAAAGGCATGCAACTTCATTGGCATTATGAGCCATTCACATAAGGACCTACCCAAGCAATCAAATTGCAATTCTAGGAACACAAAACCATAGTTTAGCAGTATGAAAATAAGACTCAGCAAGCCTCGGGCTATTGTATATCCATCTCCCTGCCCTCAGTATGGCAGTAAGGTTATCGGAGGAAACAGATTCTGTTTCCATTTTAGATTAAGAAACATATTGGCGAGGTTCAGATATCAAGCCGCGTTGGTTGTTTATCATTGTTTGTCTGTTATGTTGCCTGAATATAGTTGTGGTATTTCACTATGGTATTATTTTGACTCTAGAAATCATGAAAAGAAACAATGGTTTGTTCTACCGTTTCTCCAGACCACAATGTCTTCTTTTGTCATCATGGGTATGCAACTATCACAGTCTCCTGGAAAGAGTGGCAACTGCAGAAATCCTCTGGTCATCTATGTGCAGACCAATAAGGAAGCAGCAGTGATACCTTGGGATTGAATCTTAGGCACAGTGGGTGATAGAATACATGCTAACAATGGCAGGACTGAGGAGGCAGGATGGAAACCATGATAAAGTAGAAACTATTTGATTGTCAAGTAGATCACGTTTAAAAAAAACCCCTGCAAACCATATAACTATGCAGGGTTCCTTGTGTTGTCTGAACCCTGCTACTGTATAAAATTTCAGCTGTGTTTAATCTTTGCTTTGGTTGGTAGAAACAAACCAACTTTGTAAATTATGATATGCATTTGTTTCAATAAGACATAGTGAAAATTAAGCACACTTTGTCCAGATATGGATGGAAAAGTAAGCTGTGATTAATCCAAAACAGAAGTTTATGCCTCCCAACTCCTCCTCATGGCTGTGAAAAAGAAGAAAGGGAAGCATATAGGACCAAGACTAGCTGTGGCTCATACTGGTGCTGCTAAACCATACTTTAGTGCTACTTCCAAACCAGCCTATCACTGTGTTCAGTCAGGCTTATTCTTTAGTAAGTGTTTTTAAAATTGCAGCCCAAGTCATTTCTTTTGAAAAAAAAAAACCTACTCTGTGTCTGAGGGCCAAAAAGGATACTGTAATGTGCAATATTTCATTCTAGCATGCTTAATATTCATTAGAATTATGCAAATATGAAACTGTCTATGATTGCATGTCTTGATGTATAATAATATGCATTACATAGTGTTTGTTATTTCTGAGATGCTACAGTAGAAGCTTCTTTTTAACTTTCATTACTCTTGTTTGTACAAAAATTGAAATTCATAAAAGTCAAGGCACTTCCATCCTTCAAATGAAAAAGCAAGGCAGTTACCCTGTAAGTAGCCAGCGGCAAAACTAAGCCTGCTTAATGGAGCAATAAGATTGATCAGCAGATGTTAATGTATGTTTCTTGGAGTCCCACTGTTTTCAGATAACATTATGTATGTTTTATTTTATTGTTTGTGAATTAATAAATGACAGCCCTATCTGCAGAAATTTTTTTCTCCAGCAAATGGGGAAATCGTGACCAAAGTTTAGACTTGAAATCATGACGCTTCAATGATTCGGAATCAAACTAATGCATTGGTCACAGCTCAGAGACTGCACTACACTGATGGTTGCCAATCATGGCTGAATGTTGTAGTCTACTAAAATAGCTATATAATCACTATTCACAACAGACCTGATTAGGACTATTCATTGCAGGAGGAGGGGAAAAACTAGTTTCATTTTCTAATTTTTTGGAATTGTGGCAGGACTTTGGACATGGCAGGAACTTAAGCCATCCATACATCTTAAGGGTGTGACAGCGAGGAGTGGGAATTAATTGATTACACGGTCAATCATATTAATGTCCTCAAGACAAATGCCATACATACATATATGTAGGCAGACATTAAGGCTTGATAGTAGACCTGGTGTCAAGGGTCAACAAGATTAGGAAACTGACAAGGCTTCACATGCTCATGACAACCCATTCCCACCTATGCTGACCCACAAGATAGCAAGCACCAGGCACACCAAACAGAGCTGAGTGCTGACTGACCCGGTTCTTATTTCGACGTGCAGCTGCCCATCAGACTAGGCACTGAACCAGCACCACTCACAAAAAGTTTTGCTGGGGTGCAACAATTTCATGTGCGTTAATTCAAAGTGGTGGGGAGCAGGTGCAAAGTGACTCTGAGTGTTAGTTCAGCTCCCATTCCAATAGCATCACAGCTGCCTCTGTCTTCCAGTGAAGCTCCTTGGTGCATTGCTGGGAGTCAAGAGATAAAAAGGTGTTCTGTAGGCAGGTAGGCAGACATACAGGCAGATGGACAAAGGCAACCAGGAAATATAAGAATGAGCTGCAGTACTCCTTCCCAGGAAAACCTTTTGGCGTGGTGGGGAGGAGGATGGCTGCCACAAGGTGCATGCAAGAAATGGAGATGAAAGAGACGTGGAGAAATGGAGATGTGACAAAAGGGAGGAAGCAGCATCTGGTGGAGAAGGGGAGGCCCTCTGGCAGCACCATGCCAAGGACCCCTGAAGTCTGATGACTGCGTTGCTTAGAACCCAGAAAGCTGGATACAACCCTTTATTGAGACCTGCCAGTTGCTTGACTGTCTCTGTAGATACCATCAGGCTGGGGCCCTTATTGATCCTCTGATGAGTTGCCATATATATGGTAGGCTTGTCATGAGCGGAGCCGGCTAGAGCTGGGAGTCAGACTAGATGGCCTGGGAGACCCCTTCTGACTCGTTCTGTTTCTATGTTTCTATGTCTACATAGGGAAAGCAGCCACGTTTGCCGTGCAGCTGAATTTCTGCACTCCCAACATAACAACTGCACATGCCATAGGGGTGACATGCATCACCCCATTCACATCTGGGGAATGATACACATAGTTTGCATTCAACTAACTGTATCCAAGTATGATGGAATCTCATCTGCACTGTTCCTAAATGAACTCCATGCTCAAGAGGAAAGAAGAGGGTAGGAGGCTTGAAAGAGATAGATATGCACATCTTGCAAAATGTTGTGTGTTTGTGAGTTCAATATGCAACAAACAGGCTTAGGATGTTAGCATTACATTTATATTGTATCAGTGAACTCAACTGTGTTAACAATAATTTTGTTAAGATGACTTACATAGATTAAGGTGACTTACATAAAAGCTGTTGCTCATATTAATTTTTGTTTTAGAAAATCTGATAGTTGCAGATGCTCATGTGCTTTTAACCTATTTTCTTGTGATGTGAGGCCTCATCCTGAGATACATTGTCATTTTATAAATTAAATAAGTTAAAAAGAAAAAGAAAATCAGAAACATGGTGACTTATATCAAAGTCTTCCAAACAACAAAATCAAGCATTTTATTTTCAATACATTTTATTCCAATGTATATATTTTAATTATTATTGTTTTAATTTATTGCATATTTTATTATGTATTGTGTATTTTATTATTTTATAATTTTATAATTTTATTATGTATTTTGTATTTTATTATTTATTGTGTATTTTATTATGTTGTGAGCCGCCCCGAGGCCTCGGCAAGGGGCGGCATAGAAATGTTTTAATAAATAAATAAAGCAAGTAAAACACAGCAAGGAAAAATTAATGGGGCAGGCCAAAACCAAGCCATCTTTGAAAAATTACCAAATGTCAGGGAGCCAGATGAAACTTCCCAGGGCAGAGTTCCAGTGTTTGGACATGAAAGGAGAAGGCCCTTCCATATATTTCTGCCAGCCAAACCTCTGATGGTTGAAAGATCCACAAAAGGTACTTGCCTGCTGATCCAAATGGATTGGCAGCTTCATGTAAAAAGAGGTGGTAGATACGGGATTTTGGGAAGGCAGATTTTCCCCACCCAACTCTCAAAAGGGAATGCTAGCAAGTATCCATTCATTAGAACAATCAGCATGTATTCTTGTAAGTATGCCTTGTGGTCTGTCTCAAGGACCATATTAAACCTTAATAACCATTCTGTAGCAACTATGAGTTATTTCAGCTCTCCATCAAAGTGCAGCTGATGATTCTGGGATGATAAATACAGGGTTACTGTACCAAGTACTTTGGCTAATCAGAAAGTTGTTGATTTGAGTGCGTGATTGAATATGGTGCATGTGGGTGGATGGAAATCAAGCTGAAGAACATATTGTTATGCTGTGCTGCATAGTCATTCTGTGCCAGACATACCTGACCTGGAATGCTCTAGATGTGCTCAACTACTATTACTTTGGAATGGGAGTTGTAGTTTGGCTTATCCAGAGGGTACCTGGATAAGGTTTCAGGAGGCTATACAAATGCAAAAAAATAATTGGTTTTTTTTCCTACTTATGGCTGTATTCTAAGGGATGCATTTTGATTTATAATTTTCCTTCACAGGAGAAATCCTAGGAAAGACAGTATTAATGTAGGGGCAAAGGGGTTATACTTTGGCACACAGAATCTGCAAGTTAAGAAAAGAAATGAAACAAAACGAAACAAATGAAAAGATTTTGTGAGCAGGAAGATTGATCAGCATCCTTTCTTTCTGCTTACCTAGATTTTCCACAAGTGCCACACCACATAATGTTTCCATTTCCTTCATTCCTTTATAGTCCAGAAGAGCCAAACGGGTGGTGCCATCAGGATAAGACACTGGAGCAAGCATCCAGCCCACAGAAAGGTGTGATCAGTTATTCCTGTGCAGAACCTTAAGCAAATTTGGAAAAGCTGCCTGATGGCCCTTTGCATAAGCCAGCATGCATAGGCTTCTCTCCTTCCAGTCAGAAGACACAAACCAAACCATGCACTCTATGGGTATGCTCCAGTAAATTCAATGCACCATTTGAAAAATGGGAAGATGCTTTATACATGTTTAAATCATTTCCCAGCAAGCCAGCTATCAACTAGCTGGTGTTGGTAAGAATGTATATATCATATCCAGGACAAAAAGAATGCGAAGTTTTAAATGGATGGCAGATCCATTGAGGGTCTGGGTCTTTAGCACTTAAATCTAGGTCTGAATTAGGGATGGATACACCTGTGAATTTTAGTTTCTCTCTATTTAGCCCTTCTCCAATCTTCAGGTTTGTACATCTCACATTTTGTAAAATTATCCAGTCTTTCAGTTCATCCTGAACTATGAGAATTTTTAAAAATACATGAAAATTCGTAAAGGACTTTTGGGCACATAATATATATATCCAGGTTGGGGAACTTAATTGCCAAATGCAGAGAAGTGCTCATTTCAAAAGATACTGAGTTTTGATTTGCATATCAGTTCAAAAGTACGAATATATGTAAAACTGAAATCTTCTATCAGATTAGACAGAAAAATGCCCTACAGCTGCCAACTTGGAAGGCTGGGTCATGCTGGAAGTTGTAGAACTTTAGAGAATTATTTTTTCTCCCCTCCCTAGTATTAATCCCTGTGTATTTAATCATGTTAGTGGTAAATTAAAATTGCCACCTCTGTCTCTCTCTCCCCCCCCCCCCCCCCCCCCGCATCCTCCAGACAGTCTTCTCATCTTTATCAGAAATAAGACAAGTCAGTACACAATGGTTCTCTCTGTCCTGGGAATATGCATGGTAACAATGAAAGAGAATTTGGATTTAGTTCATTTTTTTATTTCAAGGAACCAACACAAGTTGCCAAGGGAAGGGAAGGGAAGGGAAGGGAAGGGAAGGGAAGGGAAGGGAGCATCCTCGTCACTTTCTACCAAATCCTGTTAATGGAAAAAGCAGGACCTGAGCTTGGGAACTTAAACATAACTTTCTTGGAATGGGAAAGTGAAATGTATTCCAGTGCGGAAACAGCAGCAAGACACTTATCCAGGAACAATTTAACAAAGCAAGACATTACAGGTGCTACATCACATATGTTGCATGTCCATCCTTCCTATGTTATAACCTGCATGTTCACTAAACTCTGTTATGAGTTAGCCTCCTGTCTAAACTTTGTCTACTGCTTCCACGGCCTGATCCTGGAAGAACACAGAGTACAAGAATCTTTCTTCAATGCAAACTATATAAATCTTTTCAGATACTGTTTTTAGTTTGTGATTCTGATTCCAATGCTGCTGGAGATGGTGATTGTACCTTAGCACCTGACCAGTTGCTTAGTTGAAACCTTTTTCTAAAGTCACAGTCTGGACTTTATGTTGAATGTCATGTTCAATATAGACCTTTAAATAATAGTTCCAGTTCTAGTCTCATTTAGGAAAAAATAAAGATTTATTCCAGGTTCTGTTCAGCTAAGGTTTGATTCCCTGCCCAGGGGTCAGATTGGGTTAGTAAGTCAACACAATTCATACTTTCAAGGATTCAATACACAAAATAGCTAGGAGAAGAGAATCTAGAGGGTAATGACAAATAGATCAGTTTATTTCTACTCCATGTTAGCTGCTTGTGCATTCAGTCTTAAGTGTGCTCCATCAAATTTCTGCACTGGTCCATGATTTAAAAAATCAACTATTTGCATTTATTTCTATATGCAATTTACCTTAATGTCCATATTAACACAACTTTTTCTAATACATCTTTTAGATGTATTAGGTGTTTGTGAATATACCTTTTAGATGTATTCGGTATTTGTGAGTACACCTTTTCCTAAGATACACATTTTGGTGTGCAATTTTTGATCCAAGAACTGCATCACAATTGCTAAGAAGCACACAGTCCAAAGGATAACTGTTCAACTAGTAGATCAGAAAGTGTTGGACTAGATCAGTTCACTTAATAGAGACCAAATGAAATTTTCCCCATCCCTAGGACAGATTTACCACAAATGAGCAATTTTGTTTGAGGGAGTCCTCACTTATTCCTTTTATTTCTCATATACCAGAACAATGGGTATGATTTCCAATAAAACAATAAAAAACACTATGGTTTTGCACAGTGGCAAGTCCAACATGACAATTGATTAAAGCTTACAACCTATGGAGAAAAGCAAACAAGAAAAAGGATTGTAATCAAACAGATTTGCTTTGATTTTTCTGAGATGCCTAAGACACCAAGGCACATTAACAAAACATGTTCACTAATTAGAACAGTAGTTATGAATTTCAACTTGCTGCATGATTAAAACTGTTTGTTATTCATGAGCCTATGAAAAGATGGTTAAAATGTTAATTAGATTCTGGGATTACAATTTGACTAACAAAACCACCTTAGTAGTATATATTTGCATACGTAAGTAGTTACAAGAGTCCCTTCTGACAGGTAATACAGAAATGTTGTCAAAGCACCAAACTGTACTTTGACAGGTGACAATCAAAATGTTTTATAAGGAGCTCCATGTTATGATTGATTAAACAAATGAAAAAAATGTCTACATTTATATCAATAAAATGATACTTTTGGGTAGCATAGAAATAATTACAAATTTCTAACAGGAATAGATTAATCGCTATATAAAGTACACCACATAATAATATTTTTGATAGCATACTATTGCTGCTGCTGCTGTGTATTCTTTTGAAATGTAAATTTCTTCTGTAGCTTAGAACACATTACTCAGGGATGGACTTGATAATTCCATTCACCTGATCTAGCCCATTGCATAGAAGGGCTTTGCATCTTTTCCACTAGTACATCTGTCCATGTCCAATGCACTTGAATGCCAACAGAGGGATGCCACATTTATTTATCTTCAAGGGTTAATATTTATATACCACTTAATATAAAAAACCGTAAGTGGCTTGAATAAAGCTGCAAAATGTTTGAATGAAGTCTAAGCACAATGACACATCCTGGCAATCTTTGGCTGTACAGATAGGCTTAGGTCTTTATACATGATGTCCATATTACAGTGTGACATCCCCATGTACTGGGACATTGGAAATAAGGCAGATGCACTGGTGAGGAGGACCCATGCACCTTTCTCTTCATGTAATGAAACAGGTTAGGGTAACGCATTATCTGATCTAGCCTCCATTTGGTGCATCATCACAGAAGAACAATGGCCAGTTCAGATATAGTCTACTCACTGCCCTAGGCAGACTGGGCTTTGTGCATATCAGGTGGGAGCACTTCCTTTTTCTAGCTATGTCCATGCAGCCATGTTGGGATACATAAGTGCTGACATGTCTGCATGAGTTCTCCTGGAGAATCTTAAATGAAAAATCTGGATGCTACATCCTTGTCTGAATTATGGAACAGCCATACCATTTCCTTATGGTGTAGTGGTTAAGAGTGCAGGACTGGGTTCCGGCGACCTGGGTTCTAGTTCCCACTCAGCCATGGAGCCATTATACCACACCACACCTTTTTTTAATCTCATTGCACATTACCATAAAGGGATAAAAAGGTGATGCAGAGCTGCTGCTTCTGGGTACAGCAATGCATCTCTTCCCAAGTTGCTTCTAGTTCTGGCCTTAATTACAGGTACTTTGGGTCCCAGGCTAGCCCCATAGCATGGGGACAATTGCCAGAGCCCAGACAAGTCTGTGACCCTCTATCTACCCTAGAGTAAAAATGAACAAAATTATTTAAAGCAGAGGTGGGCAGCATGTGACGCTTCTGATGTTCTGGCCTACAACTTCCATCAGCCGTTGTCAATAGAGTTAATGGTGAGGGATGATGGCCTGGCCTTTAGGGAAAGTGTGGATTTACAAATCTCATATGGATCATTTGGATCACATATATCCTACTACATTTTGCATCTGTGAAGTCCTGCTTTCTGTATCACATCAGAGATAGGGGTCCAGAACCATTGCAAGAGCCTATTGCTTGATGCAATACTTGAATCTGCTATTTATCTTCAACAAATGATCAGGGTGTTGGGTCCTATAAATTTTAATCTGAGTGAGGTCTACCTAATTTACACTCAAAGCAGGAGTAGGAGACCTGTATCATCCTGTTGCTTCTGTCCATCACTGCTATCAGCCCCAGCCAGAATGGCCAATGGTCAGAGCCTGTCATCCAAATATCTAGAGAGTACCAGTTTCTATCTGAGACACAGGAGAATGTATGCCTTCACTGTGAGATAACATATTTCATGTTCTCTACCAGTCTTCCCCAAACCATGTACTACTCAAAACCTTCTGTGCCATGGTCTTATCAACTGCAAAAGTAGGAAAAATTGGACAAGAAGCATCTTAATTAAACATGTTATTTTAGCTCTATCATTATGGGTATTGCTTTTTTAAGTGTAGACTTCACAGAAGTGTAGGACAAGCAGATAATATAATGAATTACACAATTTACACAATCATGAAAAAATGTCTTCCACAAATGATATGGAAATGAAGATGAAAATGGTTTCTTTACACATAATGAAACACCACTGAGTTCAAAAGCAATTTGGAAAAGATAGCACAGATAACAGACCTGGGGCAGAATGAAGAGATGCCACATAAGGACAAAGTGAAGTTTACACCTCATCTGCAGAGAAACTGGTGAGAAAAATCAAACACAATAATGAGACCAAATAGCTGCACTCCACCATTAACTACGTAATTAATTACTGGGCTAAGAAGTGGATCCAGTGTACCATGACAATAAAGCATTACATTTGAAGAAGTATTGATGCAAGTCACAAAAAAGCTTATTCAGAAGATGCATGTATAGCACATACATGTTCAATCATGGGAACATAATCAGACATAAGGCTTGGACAGGAGAGGTAACTGACAGTGAGTATGCAGCAAGATACTGTGTTTGTCGACTTAGAAGGAGAACATTGAATAATTCATAGCAAAGAAGGGCACCACAGATCAAGAACTCGTATGAATAGTGGTAGTATAAAACATCACACACTGCAACATCCTGAAATAAAATACATTTTCTGCATAGATAATGGGAGAAAAGCAATGATTAAATAACCATTTGATGGAATTATGGAAAATGTTTATAAGGAAAGGTATGGCTCTCCATACTGGAACTCAGGATAACACATGAAAGGCATCTTACTTTCTTCTGTGATCTACACCAGGATTCAATGCAGTGCTGAATGTGTACCTTGAATTGTCTTTAAATAAAAATTTAACCCCAGAGCATTAAAGTTCTATAGCACATGATGCATAACTGTCAGATCATCCACATTTCTTTAAGTGCCTTATAGTTCTATTTGGCAGTCTACACTCAGCCTATTTTCACATAAAATTATTTTTGTATGATTATTCTAATTTTATAGATAAAAGGGGAAAACAAAGAAAAAGTAACATAAAAAAAGAAAAAGATACAAGGGACCTTGCACAAAAATTACATACAGTGCTAAGTATGGGAAATTATGCAAAAAGTCAATAAAAGCAGGTTGCTTACCTGTAACTGATGTTCTTCGAGTGGCCATCTGTGCAGTCACACATATGGGTGCTGCGCCCGCGCAGTGCCTTTGGCCGGAAGATTACAAGCTAAGGGTTTATTTTGGCGGGAAAACTCCGCTCCCCCTCCCCCACAGCCTATAAAGAGTGGAGTGCCCACCATTTTGTTCAGTCTTTGATGACCGGACGGACGCCCTCATGTGGAAAAAATGATTTGTAAAATGAGTTCTACCGTGAACAGTATTGGTACCAAGAGAACAATGAATATCGGTACCAAGAAACAATGATAACATTCAATAACTACAAAGGTCCACTCACTGACACCGAGCTGGGCCGGCGGGTGGGTTGTGTGACTGCACAGATGGCCACTTAAAGAACATCAGTTACAGGTAAGCAACCTGCTTTTCTTCGTCGTGATCTCTGTGCATCACACATATGGGTAGATTAACAAGCTTACCATAATGGAGGAGGGAAGGTGTCCTCAACGAAGAACAGATGAAAGAACGGCTCTGCCAAAGGAACAATCTTGTCGGGCGTGGACGTCTAAGCGGTAATGTTTGGCGAAAGTGCAAGGATTTGCTCAAGTAGCAGCTCCACATACATCGTCAATCGGTATTCCCAATGCGAAGACCGATGAGGCAGCCACAGCCCTAGTCGAATGGCCTCGAGGGGTAGTGGGCAAGTTGATATTGGCCAGTTGGTAAGACAAGGTGATGGTATGAACTATCCACTTAGAAAGTCTCTGCGGAGTGACAGGGGTGCCTTGGCCCCTGGTAGCATATTTAATGAAAAGTCTATGTGAACGTCAGATAGACTCAGTCCTGGATCTGTAGAATGCTAAGCGAATGTAGTGTCCTTTCTAACGGAGTAGACGGAGCCGGAAAAAAGGCAGGTAAAATAATATCTTGCCCCATGTGAAAGGGTGTGGATACCTTAGGCAGAAAAGATGGATCGAGCCGCAGGACAACCTTTTCTCTATGAAAATTGAGATAAGGTGGGTCTACGCACAGAGCGCAGAGCTCGCTGGCCCTCCGGGCTGAGGTAAGCGCAACTAGGAATGCTGTTTTCCATGAAACAAGACATAAATTGACTGTTGCCAATGGTTCGAAAGGAGCTCTCGTAAGCACATGCAGAACAACAGAGAGACTCCAGGTGGGCATTACTGGTCTGATCGACGGGTTCAGATTATAAAGTCCCTTCAAAAACCTTTTAATAGTAGTGGTTGGTATAGATGTAGCGAAGTCAGCTATCGGATTCGCCACGCTGTTAGTTTTAATGATAATATATCTGGCTGGCAAAGTCCACCGTCTCTCTGGGTTATCAAGAACAGAAGTAGTGGAAGATGTAGGTGTTCCCTGTGAGAAATGTCCAGCAGTGTGGGAAACCAGGGTTGGCATGGCCACCAAGGAGTAATTAGTATCCCTGTGGCCCGATCGCAAACAATCTTTGCTATGACTCTTATCACCAGCGGAATCGGTGGGAAGGCGTAGAAATTCAGATTGTTCCATGGAATCATGAAGGCGTCCCCTAGGGATCCGTGTCCGATTCCCGCTCTCAAACAGAAAGTCTCACACACCTTGCTCTGTTGTATGGCGAACAAGTCCACATTGGGGAACCCCCAGCGATGGAAAAGGTTGTCACGTGTCTGGGGGTCCAGTTCCCATTCATGAGAGATGAGCATGCGCCTGCTGAAAAGGTCTGCTTCCACGTTGTCCGTACCAGCCAGATGGACTGCTATCATCGTAATATCTCTCGAAATGCACCAGTCCCAGAACTGCATAGAAAGTCTGGCCAGGGTTGGAGACTTCGTCCCGCCTTGCTTGTTCAGATAAAAAAAGGTGGCTATGTTGTCCGACGTTATCTGAACAACCCGATGTTGAAGAACATCTTCAAAAGAGCGTAGGGCTTTGAACACGGCCAACAATTCCAGGAAGTTGATATGATTCATGGATTCTTGACAAGTCCAGTGCCTTGAGTATACAGGCCGGAGCATATCGCTCCCCAACCTAGAAGAGACGCATCGGTACCGACTGTAATCGATGGACCTCGGGGCCTGAAGGGGACCCCAACAGTCAGATTGGTCGGAACCGACCACCATAGTAGTCGAAGGACTCGAAGGAGTTTCGACGGTGAATCCCTCTGTGGGTGGAACACTTTGTTGAAAAATAGCTGCAAAGGATGGAGTCGCAGTCTGGCGTGTGGCACCACTGCATCGGCGGAAGCCATATGTCCTAGAAGCCTCTGGATGGACTTTGCCGGAACTGATCTTTCTCGTCGCATTTGATGAACATGGTGAGCGAGAGTCAGTTGTCTGTCCCGAGGGAGGAACGCCTTTTCCAACATCTAATCCAAGTAGGCTCCGATGAACGTATGCTTCTGTACCGGAAGGAGAGTAGATTTCTCAGTATTAATGCAAAGGCTCAGGTCGTCCAATAAGGTGCAGGTAATACGGATAGAAGTGAGGAGCGCTTCCCTGGGCCTGGAGACTAGGAGCCAGTCATCAAGGTAAGGCTAAACTTGTATGCCCTGGAGGCGTAGATAAGCACAGACAGGGGCCATGCATTTAGTAAACACTCTTGGAGCAGTAGCCAAACCGAAATGTAAAACCATGAATTTGTAGAAATTGGAGGCAACAGCAAAGTGAAGAAAACATCTATATTTGGGATGGATTGCAATATGAAAATAGGCGTCCTTCAAGTCCAATGAGGCGAACCAATCCTCTTTCCTAAGCAGCGGGAAAATATTTTGGAGGGTGGTCATTCGAAACTTCATCACGATGAATCGATTCAGACCACGTAAGTCTAAAATCGGACGTAGGCCACTGTCCCGTTTGGGAACTGTAAAGTATCTAGAATAGAATCCGTGAAGTCCGTCATATTGAGTTACTTGATGAATCGCTCCTTTATGAGGAAGTTGTTGTATTTCATCGAGCAGTACTGGTGAGCAAGATGTAAACCGAATCGGGCTCGATGGAGGAACGGTATTGAATTCTATCCTATAGCTGTGCTGTATGATAGATAATACCCATCCATCAGATGTGATGGACTCCCAAATGGGGAGTCGGCTTTGCAGCCAGTCCTCAGATGAGAGGGGGGTGGGTATTGGATAGGGTAGAGGAATGGTTCGCCAGTCCCGTCAACGCTGCCTCCTGTCATCATATCGGCGGCGGCCCTGCTGGTAGCGTTGCTAGGGCTGTTGTCGATGGCGCTGCTGCTGTTGCTGTTGCCTGTGCTGAGGCTGTTGCCTGGGATGATAAGGCTGTCTGTAGGGCGGATGGTTCCATGGCCACTTACGCCTCGGAAGCGACTGGAGTTCCATTCGTCGGGCCGTCATGTGGGACTCATGAAGTTTTTAAAGTTTATAGTCTGTTTTCAAATGGAAAAGCCAGGACCCGTCGAAGGGCATTTCCTCGATACACCGCTTGGTCTCTTCGGGGAAGTTGGCACTCCTCAGCCACGCATGCCTACAAAGAGAAACGGCACTGACCAACGCCCTCGAGTTAGTGTCCACATGGTGCCTGGCTGTGGACAACTGTTGCACATCAAGACTTTGGCCAATTCACCTTGTTGGTCTGGGAAGGCCGAGACGACATTGTGGAGGCGTTGCATTATAAAATACTGGTATCTCGCCAACATTGCCTCGTAGTTTGAGATACGCAGCCCCAAGCCGGAAGCTGCGTAGACCCTCCTGGCCAGGCAGTCGTTCTTGTGGCCCTCCTTATCTCATGGCGCGGTGTGACCCCTTGTCTCTCTTCCCTGGGAGGACTCCACCACGACCGAGTTCGGCTTGGGGTGTCGGAGGAGGAATGGAATGTCCTCCTCCCAAACCTGGTACATGGCTTCGTACCTCCACAATGTTGGTTGAGGGTGAGAGGGCAAGTCCCAGGGCTGGGTCATCGCCTGCCGTAGGGTGGTGATCAAGGGCAGGATGATGGAGGTGGACTACTCCCCACAGATGATGTCATAGATCTTATCTGTAGACGGTCCTGGCCACTGGACGGCGTCAATGTCCAGGGACTGGACGAGCCTGGACATCAGCTCCGCAAAAGAAACGTGCGACTCGTCCAGTGATGCGGGGCCCTGGGAGGTCACCGCGACATCGGGAGAGGTAGAATCGACGTCAGAGTTGTCGGAGTCCGCGCCGTAGTACGGAGGGGCCGAAGAAGAAGACTCCACTGGCAAAACAGACCGGCTGCTTTCCTCCTGGGGCACTGGGAACGTGCATCTTGGATCCAACGGCAGCGGGTGATCACAAAATCATGCTGGGGACAGATCCCTCGGTGCGGGATAGTACCCGGTCGAGTATGGCTCGCCCCAAGATGGGTAGCAGGAGCGACGCCAGTCCTCGAATCGCTCGGATCGTTGCTCCCTGGAGCGACTCCGGCGGGCCCTGGGCAGGGATTCAACCACATCCGCCTCCAGTGTGGCCATGGGCATAGGCGTTGGTGACCTAGCCCTGGGGGGAGAGTCCTGAATTTTTCCATCAGAGATCGACCCCAGCTGGAGAGATGGAAGCGGCTCGGCCGGGAGGTCAGGCACACGACGGGGAGACCCTTGAGGGGTGACCCTCATGGCTGCCTGGAGTACCGGTTCGGGTGGCGTCGGCATGGTGGTTGGCGCTGGACCGACGCTGCTGTCGAACCCAAGACGTGGTGTCGGGGCTGGTCCAGATCCCTCAACTTTTGGGCCGGTTTAGAAGGCTTCTCTTTCCTGGCCTTTTTGGCCGATTTGTCAGCATCGGCGTGCTTGCGCTTCTCGCTCTTCTTTTTGGGAGAAGCTGGTGGGGCCCTCAAAGTAGAGGCACCCTCATCCGACGGGCGCGAGGGCGGGACCACCATAGCTGGGCCAGGCTTCAGAGCGGCAACCAGTGGGTCGGACTGCCTGATCCCACAGGAGCCTCCGGAGGCGGTTCTCCCGATTTTTTCTGGCCTGCTTGGAGAAGGCCAGGCAATGGGAGCACTTGTCAGTCCTATGCCCCTCCCACAATCAGAGGAGGCGTAGGTTGTGCGGGTCAGATGGTGACATCTTCGACCCGCATTCCACACATTTGCGGAAGGCCGCTCACTGTGCCATTGCAAGAAGAAGAAAAAAGAAGACAGTGCAGAGGGTAAGAATATATTTTTTTAGAAGAAGAAAGTAGAAAGTAGAATGGTAGAACGATAGAACTGCAGAATAACTAGAGCTAACAAGAACTGTAGAAATAACTAGAGTTAACAAGAACTATCAGGGATATAAAACTGGGAGTAAAAGGAAGGAAAAATAGGCTACAAGTAACGATCAAAGCAATAGTCGAAGGCAGCACGAGGCACAGTGAACGGCGGTTGCAAAGACTGAACAAAATGGCGGGCGCTCCGCTCTTTATAGGCTGTGGGGGAGGGGGAGCGGAGTTTTCCTGCCATAATAAACCATTAGCTTGTAATCTTCTGGCCAAAGGCACTGCGCAGGCGCAGCACCCATATGTGTGATGCACAGAGGCCACGATAAAGAATTACTCCTACTTCTATCAGTGTTGTAACTACAATTTTGACTTAATAATGCTTGGATATTAAAAAAATTAGCATGGGTGTCAAGTAAATAATAATTCATCTTATAACAGTATTTGCATATAAATTTAGTATTAGTATCCCCATATTTTGATCATTAGAACTATTATCCAGCTAGAGAGATTCACTCAATTCATGAGTGAAATCCTATGAATGGCTAGGCAGAAAAGCGGCTGGCTGGAAGATGAGGAGAGTTGTGAGTAGTGATAAGGCTGGGTGATGTAAATATCTGCCCAGAATCTGGCTCTCTTGTGCTCACCACACTTCTTTCCAGTGCTTGGTCCCAGCCCAGGAAGCAAGTCAAGCTAAGATAAAGTCGGAGAATGCTTGGCAGGCCCCTTCTTTGTACTGAATTATTCTCTCATTAAGTACAGAATGCCTGCAAGTGGCATGTGTAGAACAGAACTTGCTTGCATAGCAGGCGTGTGAGCCAGCCTCACTAATTATACCTGCACTTCCATAAAATAATATGCAACAGTTGGACTCACCTCCTGCCAGACATCCACACAACCTCTCAGCGCAAGTCAGACTTAAAGAAGAGAGAAAGTGGGCCAAAGTTCAAGGAACTGAGCTGAGAATATAGAATATCTGACAGATTCCCATCCCCAAACTGGATTGCTCACTATCTTGTAGGCCATTTTTCTGTCTAAATGTGCATAGGACTGTTTCTTTACTCAATTAACTGATGCACTGATTGAAGCTACATATGCACATGAGCAGCACCAATTCCAAGTTTTGGAGAATATTTGAGCAATAGGCTTCCCAAAAGGTGCCAAGTCTCCCTTGTTGTTGAAATTTTGCTCTATTATCCTTCTGGGCCTAATCCATAAAACTGTCCAGGGAGAAATCACAAGGAAAGTGGAGAATGCAGCTGTAGTTGTAGTGCCTGGGGGAGGACTCCAGGGGAGGGCAATGGATGCCCTATTGGAATGAGGACTTCATCAGATGCCCAACTCCGATACCAGTCCTTCACTTGAGAAAAACTAGGGGGAAAGGAGTCTCAGATTTTAGAAGATGTGTATGTTTAGCAAGCATCATTTTAAAGGAAGCATTCCTCAGACTCACACACAGGAGAAAATTTATCCATTGGATGTAATTTTTAAAGCGTGCTATGTATTAAAAAACAATTTACAACATTAAAGTCTATTGGCTAACTAACTGGCACCATTTTAGCCAATCAACATGCTTTAAATGATTACCAGATTAACCAATTAAACTTCACACGCTTAGTAATAATAAAGTGCCCTTTAAATCAGTCCCATGCTGATATCCTATCATATGTTAAAAGGGTTTTCTGCAACACTGAGTCAAATGCAAAGACTATGGACCCAATCCATCATGACCGCTGTTGGTGCACCAGTGACTTATATCAGATTTTTAGTTCTTCTGCCCTTGGCTGTTAAAAGGCCAGTATCTGTATCCCATGTCTTCTCTGAATCGGGATTCTCACTGGCTAATTTGGAGTCCCAGAACTAGGATACAGAACACTTTCCTTCATTAAGAAGAACAATAAGAACATGAATGCCAGGCTGGACTAAACCAAGGGGTCTATCTAGTCCAGCATTATTTATCCAGCTTTTTCAATATGCTCATTAAAGTATAAAATCCTCAGGTCAGTGTGCTCAGTCTCCTAAAAGACACCTGTAAATCCTGAGAAACCAAACTGCTGTTTGCTTCCTTCTTGCATTCAGCTCCCAAGAAGTTGAAGATGATCATTTCTTTTGGTTTGTGGTTTGTTTTTACAGAAATGCATATTCCCCATTTAAACATTAAAAGGTTCCATACCAGAGAAGCCAATCCAAATCACATTACAAAACAATAACAGGTAAAAGGCAATGTAGGTTCCTTTTAAAAAGGTAAAGGTTTCCCCTTGACATTACGTCCAGTCATGCCTGACTCTAGGGGGCAGTGCTCATCTCCGTTTCCTAACCGAGGGAGCCAGCGTTTGTCCCCAGACAGTCTCTGTGTTCATGTGGCTGGCACGACTAAACACCAAAGTGCGCAGAACGCTGTTACCTTCCCACCAAAGTGGTACCTTTTTATCTACTTGCATTTGCATGCTTTTGAACTGCAAGGTTGGCAGGAGCTGGGACGGACCAACGGGAACTCACCCCTTTGTGCACATTCAAACCGGTGACCTTTCAGTCAACCAGCACAGCAGCACAGCAGTTTAAACCACTGTGCCACCTGCATCCCAGGTTCCTTTTATTAACTAGCAAAAAAAAAAAGAGTGTTCAGTGGTCATATGCAGACTGAAGGTCCAAGGTCCACCAGCTGCATGCCTCTGAACTTACTGAAACTGCATAATCTGGTTGGTCATACTCCATTAAACCTCTCAAAGAGATTTTGTACATTTGACAACACTGACTTCTGCAATCATGAACAAGAATCTGCCAGCTCTATCTGTAGCTGCTAAGATGAAAGAAAAATGAGATTAAAGCAAAGCAAATGAGAAAGTATGATTTCTACTTAAAATGTATCATGAGCTCTCTGAAAAGAGCAGAGCTGTATTGCAAGGACATGAGCTTCATAGAACCTATTCAGTAGACTCATTATTATTATTACTTTCCACAGCAGCTTCCTTAAAAACTCCTGGTGTTTTCAGGCACAGATCCAATATCCCAGGCATCTTTCTGTAAGGAGTGATAGTCTTTCTAGCAATTCCCCAATTCTATGACAAACCCAAAAAATTGTGGCTTTTTGAATATGCTTGTATGCTCCCACAGTATTCAGAATAGTTCCTATTGCTGAGGGTTATTATAAGAAATGGCTTAAGTTTCCAGAAATGCATCATTACGAAATCTATTCTTCATTATTCATTTGTTCATTCTCAATAATTTCTGTTTCCAGGGAAGTAGCTGTGTTCTTCTTTGTTCAAGCAAAAATAACAGAGTTCTATGGTACCTTGAAGACTAACACATATTGATATAGATTCTTCAATGTTCTGAGTGAGATATATTCACTCACACACACAAACACATTCCTTTTGTAGTAGGAATTGTTCACTAGAAGTATGTATTTTATTTTATAGTACATTGATGTATCTAATCATTGCTGGGATCCAATTACCTGAAATGTGCCACACTATTTGTGGCTGGCAAAATAGCATGGAGAATGGGGGCTACACCTAGAGACTGGTGGCTACCATTTTCCTCCAAAAGCCCTTGTTAGAACAATGCTACATTGTCATGAGTTCCCATGACCTCAAAATTCAAGCCAATTGGTTCCATGAGGCCAGCAATTGTGAGGACCCAGGTGGCAACCATGGATTGCAGCTGCTGCCTGGCAAGACATCCATTAACCAACAAAGCCAGAAATCCAGCAAGCGAGAGAAACTGACAAAGTTGAATGCTGCCCATTAAATCTCAGTCAACAAGATTAGCCACTTCTGTGAATTGCCAGAAAAAGGATAGACATCACCAAAAGGGGGTCCCTATTTGAATAAAATTGTCATGTGTTAATCTACATGTATAGTAGCAAATTTAGAAATACTTACAATAATTTAAATAGAAATACAGTACACCTGACCAAACCATGGAAGTGTGTGACTACATGACCTGTGTGCATTCTTAGACTGGCATCCAGGTCATGAAGATGGGCAACTTTTTCTTTTGATGTTTCTTTAACTGTGAACCAGATGGACCGGACAGCCCTTCAAAGAGGAGATGCCTTAAAAAATAGGATAGTCCTCTGGCAACCTCTCTGTTGTTGTCACTGTTGTTATTCACATTTGCATCCCGACATTTTTCTCTTGTGAGGAATCTGATGCAACTTGCATAGCTCTATTTTAACCTCACAACAACTAACCTGTGAAGTAGGTTTGACTGAGAATTAGTGACTGGCCCAAAGTCACCTATTGAGTGACCAAGTGGAGACTAGAACCCAGGTCTCTCAGGTCCCAAGCCAAACACTTTAACCACTACACCAGACTGGCCACTATCAAAGTCAACCCAATACTCCCCCATCCTTTACACTTGAAAAGGCAGTCTTCTTCACATCTGAAGGGGTCATCGGGGGAAAGGAGAATGGCCTTAGATAATGCACTACTAATGGTGCACACATCCTTTCCTGGGTAATGCTTCCCTATGGGCCCCAGCTTGCACTTATAAGGGGCAAACCCCACTTCTTTCCATTCCATCTTTCCACCTCACAAAGAGCCTCCTCTACTGGTGGGTTGATGCCTGTGCCCTTTTCTCTGCATGTTTCCAAAGAAAGCATGCAAGCATTAGTCCTACGGGATTGAGGGAGCAGAATTTTTAAGAATACTAAATACAGTTTTCCTGCAAATCCCCAGGAACAACTTCCAACAGTCTTTTCTCTTCCTACAACATGTGCATGTGGATCACCAACTTTACAGAAATGGAGTTAGAGCATAGACTATTGAACTCTGTCTAGTGTACAAGTGTTTGCACTCATTGTATTGAATAAGTTGGAGTGCACAACTTATTTCCTGTTTGCACACTACTGGAAGCATCTGGATGGAAAACGTCCAGGACGCTGGGCCGGATGGACCCTGGTCTAATCCAGCAGGGCTCTTCTTACTTCATAGTCTTAAGAGCAACTAGGGGCACATAACTATATGTTGGAATGTGGCCAGCCAAATGTTAATAGAAACTCTGTGTGCACACAATCATATACTCACACAGGGTCCACAAAAGTTTCGAAATGTGAGAAAGTGATTATTGTAATGGCACTAATCTTCCTCTCCAGCTGTCTTCAGATGGCTGAATCCAGAGTTACAACTCTCACTTGTCCTACACTATGAAGAGAATGATTTTCACAGCTTAATAATCCAGCCAATTAAATTTAAAACAATGCAAACGGGTCTTGTTATCATTACAGAATAATGGACTACAAAATGTTAGTGTTGTGGGGATAAAATATGAAAGACTTTCTCACACTGTTCTTAAAGCCTTTCCTTTGATTACAGACTAAGTTCTTAGGAATTACAAAATAATGCTTCCCCTAACAAGCATTTTATGGGTGGTACATCATTTTTCCCATCCTGTAGTTTAAAGAAATGCATGCAATAATTATGGCTTCCCTTTGAACTTAAATAATTTTGTACTAAGTTAGAACAAAACTCACTGGAATGTCATAAAGTAATTTGTGATCTTCACATAAGGGACGTAATCTATGTAGACTTTTGACATAGCTTTTGACATAGTGCCACACAACATTCTGATAAGCAAATTAGCACAAACTAGGCTAACTGGATAGAAAACTGGATAGAAAAACTATTAAGTGGATCCAAAATTGACTGCTGGATTGGACCCAAAGAGTGCTCATCAGTGGCACCTTCTCAAATTGGTTGGAGATAACCAATGGGGTGCCACAGGGTTCAGTCCTGGGCCCAGTGCTCTTTAACATCTTTATTAATTATTTGGATGAGTAAGTACAAGACAAGATAATCAAATTTGCAGACAATACAAAACTGGGTGGAATAGCAAACACCCTTGAAGACAGAATGAAGTTCCAGGGCAATCCTGATAAACTTTAACAGTGGACTGAAAGCAACAGAATGATATTCAGTAAGTGCAAGTGCCAAGTCCTCCATCTAGGGAAGTGAAACCAAACACCTTGATACAAGATGGGGAATACATGGGTCAAAAGAACTGAAAAAGGAAAAGATATGGGGGTAATTGTGGACAATAGGGTAAATATGAGACAACAATGCAATGCAATGAAGCCACCAAAAGGGCAAATGCTATTTTGGGATGCATTAACAGAAGCATTACTTCCAAATCATGAGAAGTAGTAGTTAACCTATACTCCTCACTAGTCAGACCTCATCTGGAATATTGTGTCCAGTTTTGGGCACCAAGATTTAAGAATTATGCATAAAAATTAGAAAGGGTCCAGAGGAGGGCAACAAAAATGATTCGGTGTTTGGAAACATTGTCCTGTGCGGAGAGAGATGGGCATGTTCAGCCTTGAGAAGACTGAGGCAGTGGGACATAATATCCCTCTATAAGTACATCAAAGGCTGTCACAAAGGGGAAGGTCAAGATCTCTGCTTGCTGATACCAGAGTGCAAGACATGAAATAATCAAGTCAACCAAGTCCAGATTCAGGCTAGATATCAGAAAAAGATTCCTCACTGTCAGTGCAATACAACAGTGGAACCAGCTGCCAGGAGAGGTGGTGGACTCTCCCACATTAGAGACATTCAGAAAGAAACTGGACAGCCATCTGAGTGGGATGGTGTAACTTGGTGTCCTGTGACAGCAGGGGGTTGGACCCAATGGCCTTCGTGGCCCCTTCCAACTCTACTATTCTATGATTTTGAAACTATGATCTTGAAACTACAAATCCACTCTGAAATATATCCCTTCTTTTTTTGGAAGATCACCATTATCTAAAGTTCCAAAGTCCAGGACAAATGTGAGAACAATAGCTTAGTATCTAGAACCTACTGCCTGAGCTGGATAACAAAGATGGTGTTCACCCATAGAGGCCTGCAGGCATCCCAGCTATGGGTACAGATCTGATGCAGTGGCCCCAGTTGGTATCAGCCGCCATCAACAAGAATAGACCAAAGCTGGTCTCTTCAATCCCCTGGAGCTCTCAGTCTCTCAGGGATGACCAGTTAAATATCCCAATTTGGGTTCTTCCACTGGACTTTTTTTTTTTTTTTTGCAGTCCTCCCACATCCACAGGGAACATGGTTAAGGCTATGGGATTTGTCTAGCACATTGTGTATAACACAGTTCATAAACCAGTCCTAACCTGGCTGACAACATGGCACAAAGGTAATCCAGAATAAATTCCACGTACCGCAAGTGCCTATTTAGGAAATAATTTCTCCTGTTTTCTCATTCTTTTCAATGTCTAGAAATAACACAGATGAGCTTGTTTAGATACCACAACTAAATGATATGCATGCAAGTGAGTCCACAGATATCACAAAATACTATCCATGGTGTATGGTTCCTGTATGGGCTATCTGCATATCCATCTATTTTTTATTTTAAAAAAGCAACACTCCTCAGTTGATGGGTTTCCATGATACAACAAGCCATGGTGCTGTCTGGAGCAGGGTGGTCATGCCACCAAAACCTGTCACGGTATTTCAGCATGGCATCATTTTTAGAACCCATGATATGAGACAACAATCCGTTCCATGGTTTCCATGTTTAACTGTGATTTTTCTCATCATCTGAACCCAGCACCATGTTTTTCAAAGTGCTACCAAAGAGTCCCTTGGAAAGAGCTGGAGCTCTCCAGGAGCTGCTCCAGCCCTCCAGCATGGGATCGAATTTCAGGTGTGGTGGCTGACTGGATAAGTGTGAACAGTGGAAGGTCTGAATGAGGAGGCTGGAAGCCACACTAGATTAATTGTCTGCTAGGTACATCTAGGCAAGAACTGTATACCATGAAAACCACACTGGATGTGTGAATCCAGCTAGTCTCCAAGCCCCAGTAGAAAAGAGATTCCTCAGCACTTTGCAACTCTTTGCTCATTTAACTCAAACTGAACTTTGGGTCCATATTTAAATATAGCATTCTTAGGAGCTACACCTTGAAGACATTTTAGGGAAAAAGCTTTGCATCTTCACTCCACAGATGCATAATGATCATCAGTTCCACCATATTCTCACAGGAAAAGCTGTTAATTGGTGGGATCAGGAAAAAAGTCGTGTTCCAGGCATCACCCTCTGAGGGGCTAAAATGCTCTGGCAGACGGATGAGGCAGGGGAATTTGTAGCACATCATGTGCTGAAAGCTTAAACTGATTTTTTTTTCACAGATAGTTATAAGTTCATCTCTGTACAGAAAAGGAAAGTTCAAAATAGTCTTTTTAATTGTTTCACACAATTTGCATGAAACCAAACCTCCATATAGATGCATTTTTTAAAACATGAGGAGCCTACAGTTGAACATTTAGCTATTATATCTTCTCTGAAAAGCTCAAATTAAAAACAAATGAAAACAAGAACATTTCCTTTGATTATTTATTTGAAAAATAAAAGGATTTAAACCCAGATTTAGTCACTAAAATATGATTTGTTTTAATCAGGATGAATCTCAGTTCTATTGATATAAATGGGACTACTCTAAATATGACTATTATCAGGGTCCAACTCAAGACCATCCGGACACAAATTATTTGTGTCTGGATATAATATATATACTTTAACTAGCACATTTTTTAGGACCATTACTTCTTTAGCCCACTTGACCATTTGCATCCAATCATAGGTCAGTGCTGGATGTTTGTTTCAAAATGTTCTAACTCACCCGTCACCCTAGCAAGTTCTACAATGGCATATAATAATAAAAATAAGAACAACATAACACAGCAAGAGTCAATCAGCAATCATGTGAAAGACAAGACCATAATTCTCCCCAAAAAACAGAATCTATACAATCAATTTAAAATGCCAGAGAAAGTACAAAAGTCTTGAACTGATGTCTACAAAACTGACTTATCAGCACCAGTTGAACTTCCTTAGGGAGACTGTTCCCAAGTTGTTCCATGGCTGCTGCTGAAACACCATTTCTGTGCAGTCAATATTTCACACTTTAATAGGAATGCCTATCACAAGTAATCCTGCAAACCAGATGCACTTAACCTTTAGGATCCTATGCATGTTTAAAACTGGCTGGGGAATACTGGAAATTGCAGAACATTTTCCCATCTAAAAAAGCATACTGTTGTGCCTTCAGTTGTTATTTGTTACTAATGAATATACTAACATATACATTAATGTATATGCTACTAATGTAGCATCATGCACCCAAGCAGGTAGAAGTCTTTCCTCCCCTGCTCACAGTGGTAATGTACGAACTAGGTTTATGCAAGCTGTCAACATTAACAAGACTGTGAACTAATCTTCTAAGGGGGGAAACCCCTTTCTAATACACAGCTGGGAGAAAATCTCACTGAAGTTAGGGATGGGTAAGAATTTCCATAGTTTGGTTTTGATAAGATTCTATTTACAAAATATTTTATTTGAATCTGCTGTGGGTGTTTTTAATCTTTCAGATTCAGTGGAACTTCTGTAGAACTTTAAACAGGGTATGTACGGTTCCTAGCTGGTCTCTTCCACCAGAACTGATTCGTTTCAACAGGGGTGGCTCCATCCAGTGCCTTGAGAGCTTGCCCTCGGGCCTTGCTACACTGGCCATTCACTCCTTGTTATACTATTCTTGCCAAAAATAGGAGATGGGCCCATTCCTCATAGATTGTAGATACAGATTTTGGTTCCGATGAAGAGGAGAGGGCAGAATTCATAGCTGAAATGCAACGCCATTGGACCCAGAGATAAGCCAGGTAATCACTGAGAATAGGACAATTTCAAGTTCTGCGGGAAGGGTTAGTGAGCATGGAGAACTTAACATCATTAATCCAGGGATATAGTATCAGGATAAGAAGTTGAGAAGCCTCAAATGTTCTAGGTAACTGGCCCTTAAACAGGAGACACCATGAAGGTGTCAGGTTTTCTGTTCAGTTTGGAACCAACTCTTTATCTTTAAGCCACATTGCCCTAGTGGCTGGTATTCTAACATTGCTTGTTTCCTTTGTTACCAATTTCCACAACTCACTTCCTTTGTACTACAAAGTCAGCCTCATTGGTTGGTTTTAATATAATAAAGTTAGAAAGCCTCTGTTAGCCTTTAGTGAGAAAGTCTTTGGAAGGAGGGGAAGAAGGGCAAACATGAGAGAAGCAATACCATTTCTGGAAGTTCTTTGTTATGATCTCATCACACCTTTGGTTAGTTGGTGTTCTTCTTCTATTTTCATAATGTAAAGGGGGAACAAGATGATCAAGCAACTGTTAACAAGTCCCAAATAGCTGTTGCTGGCAGACTGTGAATTTTAATCAATAAAGATGGTGACATTTTTTTCCAGTAGACATCATCAGATGGGTACCTCATCACTAACATTTTTTCCTACTAGACAGCATTGCAGCAATCCCAAATTGACTTCGCTATGAAAGCTGTAGCACAATCTTGAAATTAAACAGAGTCTGCATATGACTTGCTTTATGCCTCTGTCTGCAGCCACCATTCCGCAAGCTCCCCAAACCTTGCTCTCAGGCTCAGACCGAATCACTGTAAACACCTCATCCTGGCATCTAAAGCTGATTCACAGCATGGAGGCAACATATGTGCCCAAGCACTGACAGACTGATGCTGCACCCGCCCCCCACCTCTTCCCCGCTCCGCTGGCACCAAGGCAGGCAGGCAGGCAGGCAGACAAGCTGGCTGTGGCAGTGGAGGCAGCAACAGAAGCTGACATTACTGGAGGGCAGGTTAATTAACATTTGGAAATTACACAGCACAACATGACTAGCAAGCATGATAATAAGGATCACTCTGAAGTCATTTAAGGCAGGAGATGTAGGGGAGAGCAAAAGAGAGAATAATGTGATAATTACAGGTATACAGGACTAAATATGACACAATATGGACATGAGAATAATCACTGGAAAGAGATGAATGGATCAGAGCAATCGTAGGAAATGAGGCACTTACAATTCAGGTATCAAATGCTTAGGCACAAAGTTATTCCTTTATTCCCTAGTCAGCATGGAAGGGGGATATACTTGTAGATCCATGATCACTGTGTAATCACGATCATATCAATGTTCTTGCTTAATTTCTTCCCTACACTGAGCAGAAATACCCATAAGGTGGCTTATGAAAAAAATAAAATACAAACAACCCATCCAAACCAGTCAGCTAAAACATGCAATTAGAACCATGAAAGCCATTCAATTAAAATATGCAATTAGTGCCACCAATTAATTAAAATGTGCAATTAATGCCACAAAACCAGAAAACAAGAGCACACCGATATTTGCTCTTGGCAGCTATGCCATCCCATCAAAGAGTTTGCAGATTAAAATGTGTCTGTTAGAACAAAGCTAGATGCAAAAGCCCAAGATCTCTGATTAAGCCTCCTGCTCTTTCTTGACATTTTAATAGCAGCTGTGGAGGTGGAGAGGGTTCTGATAAGGGCCATAATGCTGGGGCAGTGGGTTAACATTTTCCGCCGTGCCATTTTCCTGATAATTGTCTTCCAGAGCTGCTATTTACCCCATACCAGTAGCTGTTTCCTCCTGCAAGTCAAATAGCATGGAGCATGGACATTTTGCCTGAGAAGAGTATATAAGAGAAAAGAACAGATGCCCATTCCCCGCTCCCCACCCAGCACTGCAGAGGTGATCAATTTCCTCCACCCTCTAGGGCTATTAAGCTATTAAAAACAGGAGTGATCCAAAATGAACTTTCTGCTGCCACATTCTCCTCAGAGCCTGAAGGGAGGTACTAAAGGGCTAAAGTAAACACAACAGGAGATGCGTAGCATATAGCTGATCTTCTACATTTTGTTCATCCTACTGTAAACACAAAGAGGGATGATACAGATCAGGACCCCCACCATGTCTATGGGAGATTTAAACATCACTATCAGGCCAGTGCTTTATGAAAATTATCTCCCATCCCTTCCCACAGGGACTAAAAGAAGAAGAACTCAACTAGTTTATGGTTTATTCCTGTGAGGCAATTTTTGGGCTTGGCTTTGCAGTCCCTTCGAAATGATGGGTGAATTTTGGGGGAAGGGAGCAGCTGGTGAGTAGATTTAACCCCCTCTACCTCAACATGAAGATCCTGATCCAAACGGAGAGCTGCACATCTATACTTCTTCTTCTTATTATTATTATTATTATTAACAGTTGATTATAGTTTTCAGTCATAAAACAAGTGCAAACCCATGGCAAAAGTGATACCTGTGTAAAGCCCTGTTGCTTTTCCCAGCTCTCCATCTTAGCCTTTTTCCTCCCTTCAACTCAAGCCACTTTCCATATATACTGTAGTAAGGACTGACAATCTGCTTTTGCTGTTCAGTTCCTTTGCTATTTAATGACTGTGGATTTACTGCTTTTTTACTGCTTCACATTAGCATAAAATCCTTGCCCCAAACTGCAAAGTACTTTGGAAAAAGCAAAGTATCTAGGATATGGTATGACCATTAGTTCAAAAAGCAATGCTATTTGCATGTGTCCATAACGATATGCCTCTGTACATTCCACTGCTAACTTCCCATAACAGCTCATTATGCATTTTGAAAGAAAATGGTTTCCTGTGTTTGCACAGTAAAGGAAGGAAGGCTGAGAAAGAAGTTAATACTTACATCTTTTTGAGTATCTTGATTAGGCCTTGCAGCTTCTCTATGAATTCTGGAGAGTTTGGCCGCAACTTCTGGGAACTTTTCATCTGATTCAAGTAGAAACGTATGTTATGGGAATCTTGATCAACTGAAGTATCATTGCTGAAAGCACAAGAATGTACCCTAGGAGAAAAAGATTAATTGGCTACTATTGGAGTGAACTAATTCTACAATTTCTAGGAAATATGGTACAATTTAATAGGCAATAAGCTCACATGTTTATCCCTGGCACTTCTGGGGAATGGAGGGTTGCCACAGAAATGTCACTTCTAACTTAAAGCAAAATTGGGAGATCACTCTCAGGCAAAAGATTTGAGGAGGTCTCAAAGAGCTTCAGTCAGGAAAGCACAGTTCTGCCCATCCTTAGTTTATCCTTAGATTTCAACTTAAGCAACACCTGAAGCCAACGTCATGTTTCCTTCAAAAGAATGTTGACACTGCTTGCATTTTCACACATTCCATCTTCTCCATGCTGGAAGGACTTAGGGGAATGCACCAAAATGGACAGTGCGTGCTTCTTGCACTTCAAGTAGATATAATTTTCAGCCCTGCTACTTCAATTTTTTTAAACTGGAGCTGCTAAGGAATGAAGGTTGGGTGGTATGTACATTAAATAAATAATTTGTGTGCATATTTTCCAAAGGGAAGAAAATTATTTAGGCTTAAAAGCTTAGAGTGCTTCTGCTATTTACAGTAGACAGGAGTTGGCTATGTGGATCAATGGTGTGTCTCGGTGTAAGACAGCTCCATATATTTCTATCTGTAGCTCATCTACATTAATTTACTACTGAGCAGTCCACTATGATTAGGACCAGTGTCTGGGACAGGTATGGTGGGGCACTTGCCAAGGGCTCACAATCTTGGACTTGCTCTTCCTCTCCAACTTTGCAACCTGCATGTTCACCTGCCTTTTGCTCCAGCTCATACAATGGTGGTAGAGAAAAAGGAACAGCAGGTTCGTAGTACCAATCACGTGAAAGTTGATGCAGAACAATATAGTGACAGCAATAGTGAAGAGGCTGGCTGGCTGCCTGAGGAAAGGGGCCCATTAAGGATGCCTTGCCTGAGAGACATTCTGAATCTGGCATTGACTGCAATACTCAATTCTTCATTTGGTCCAGGACAGACATTTACATACTGATATATAGATGTCTTACATACCAGCTATAAGGAAAAATAATTTGAGCTGTTTCTTAGGAGTCTACTGAGGCGTATACAGGAGTTTTGCTGTCACTATAGTGTTGATTAATTCATTGACTGAACTGTTGTTAAGGAAGCTATGGCCCAGTATTTTTAGTTTATTCAATAAAGCAGGATAGGAGACAGAAGTTGGAGGAAGCAATCCCTATTGCTTAAGACTCTCCCTGGTCTCCAGGGCAAGGAGCAACTAAAAAGAAAATGCTCAGTGACCCTGTAGATCTTTCTACCCCCAACTGACTATTATGAAATGAGAAGGTAGAGCCTGGTTCTTCCAAATGTTCTGGGGTGAAAAGGAAGAGAAAGCCAGCAACAGAGAACAGACATGAGGCTCCAAGAAGAGTTTGGCTGTCTCTGCTATGAGGCAGAATGAGGCTATTGCCTCAGGCAGCAAAAACTGGGTAGTGTGAATAAGGCAGTGGTACCAGCCCCAGCCTTTTCATTCTGTTGCAGGACAGAGCTTCGTGATCCATGCTGGATGACCTGAGCTAGCCAGATGCCGAGATAACGCTCAGGAACTTTTCCTATTGCCAATGTCAAAATTCAATTCAGCTGCCAGTTTGGTTGACTTCCGAAGGTGAGATAAAGAAGGTACCATCTTGTCCTTCACCTCAGGCAGCAAAATGACTTAGGTTAGCCCTGTCATCCACTACTATTTTGTCTCCCATCATAAGTGCTTTCTGTCTGCTTTTCAATGCTGACAGCCTTTAACTCTCCCAGTGGTAATTCCTGGCTGCTCCCAGATGGTGGCTGTTCTTGAACAAGCTCACGGTGATTGTCTTTTCAAAAGATGATGCAGCTTGTCCCCAACAAATGTGTCTGAAGTGCACAGTGGGAAACAGACATGGTATTTCCAAAACTGCCCCTGTATAAGTACAAAGGAGTGTAAATTCTTACCTACAGCTCCCTTCTTCAAGAAGCTTTCATGGATCCACCAAACCCTTGCCTTGCCAAAAAAAAAAAAAGCCTTCCATTCTAAATGTTGGCAGCAAGAAAGGCAATAAAAAGTGGGGAGAAAAGGAAGAAGCAAGGGATGTGTGTGAGTCAATGCAGTTCTGCATATTTATGTTTGGTTTAGTTTAGGGGTGAGGGAAATCATGGGAAAGGTGGTTCCGGTGGAGAGTTTTGCAGGAAGAAAGAGAAGTGGCGCCATACAGAAGCACTGGAGGAAAATTCAAACTGAAAAGAGGAGCAAGCCAGTTAAAAAGGCAGGAGATTCTGACAGGCTAAAGGTGATATAAAGGAGAAGCCAAGTTAGGATGTCAAGAAATGTGGTGTTGCAAGAAGGTGGAGAGCTTTACAGATATCAGAGAACTTATTTGGGCTGCCAAAATGGAAATAAAGAGGTTCTCCATCCTAATACTGGCCAATGTTTTATGGGTAATCTGTGTTCTCTCCCTCCTTCTCCCATTTCTGTACTGTCACAAACAATGCTGCTCAGCTTGGCTCCTGTCTGAACTGCAGCATCTCGGGGCATGTTGAACCCTGCCTGGTTCGGCACTCCGTGCCAACAGTGGAATCAGATACACATTGGAAGCATGTGACAGCTCCCCATCCCCACTTGTGTTCCCCAGCAACTGGCATTGAGAAGCATACCCATTTACCTCCACAAGGTCCTTTTGAGGGCTGCTGCTGGTGGTGGTTTTGTTTTATTAAGCCAACTCTTTTAGATAAATAATCTACACCAGGGGAGCAAAAAGTGAGTCCTACAGGCTGCATGTGGTAGTTAGCCAGGCCACCCTCCATCTGCCTCTACAATAGTGTTTCCTAATGTATCTTCAGTTTCTTGTCAGAGACAAGCAAGGGACTTCCCTTTATAGCACTCACCAGAGATCAGAGCTGATCAGTGAGTGCAGAAGTACTTGGGCAGAGTGGAGGGATGGCAGCCTTCTTCTGTCCTCCTACAGCTCCAAACCTGCCCAAATCACTGCTTTACTGCTGCTGAAGGCAACGATAAAGCACTGATCTGATTGGTGTGGCTGAGGAAGGGCAAAAACTAGAGCCTGGACTGAGCTGTGTGTGCATGTGTCTCCCATGCAGTGCATGTGTGCACACATGTGATTTCCCCACCCCCAATTAATGTCTATGTGTGTGCACATGCTCACGTGTGTGCGAGAGTTTGTATGCATGACTGCACCTGTGTTCATCTCCTCTGCAAAATCAGATTTGGCCCTTCAGACCAAAACAGATTTATATCCTGTCCTACAGTTTTCCACCAGGCATCTGCATGTGTATGATTCTCATATAATAGAAGTGTATAATTCTAGCAATAAATGAATAAGTATCTCACAACATTACTACAGTGTTGAATCAGTAAATAAATTCAATCTTGTATGCATCCTCCTTGTTCCTTTGCATCATATTGCTTTACAGTTAATGTGTATAATCTTATTAGCTGATTGCATTGATCCTCAGTTCACTTGTAAGCAAAATTACTCTGAGCGCATAGTGGTACTTAAAAGTAATTCAAAGGATCTATTAAAATGAGGATTTTGGTGCATCAGCAAGGAAGAAAGCCTAAGCTGCTAAAATATTTCTCCCATCTAAGGACTGGGCAATTTGCTGATCTGTAAAACTTACTTTTCTGCTAAAAAGAAGACTGGGGTGGAAAGGGGGATTTGCAGTGCAGTAATTTGCTGAATGCCTTCCTGAAAGCAAAGAGATTGACTTTCTGTCTACAATAACCTAGAAGTTCTGTTTCTGTAAACACTGAGCTAGTTTAAAGTTTAAATGATAATTCCCAGGAAAGAAAGGTCATATTGTTGTGTAATCACCTTCTTTGAGGGCATTCCTATTATTGACTGATGTGAGTGGTGACAAATGTATAATCCTCCTTGATTTCTCTCAAGGACCTCACAGTGAAAAACAGGTACAATGGGATTGCCACATCTATCAAACCTACCCCTTTAAGAGTGACACCACCACCGCTGTTAGATCTGAGCTTTAAGTATTCCACTGTGGCACCTGACCTCTTTCCTGGCAATGTGCTGTCCTTCTAGCCATTTCATCTTACTTAGAAGACTGAAGCAGACTGTAAAACTCTGACACAAATAGCGAAGGAAATAGCATGACACTCATACAAGCAATTCACACATTTGGGTCTGCTGGCACATGTATGTAGCATGTGCACTTTAAAAAAAATCGAACCCCATCATAGCTGGGTTCCGAACCTGCAGGGAAGAAAGCAATAACTTCCTGAGATCAGCACCCTGTCTTGAAACAGTTTTGCCAGATGAGGCAGACAATTGCCAAGTAATCAGGAAAAGAATTGTAGTCAGCAATCCTTATAGTATCGAAGTTCAGAGATTAAATGGAAACTAGCAGGCTGCTGCCACAATTAGAACATTTCACCCAAATAAATGTGTGAAATACAATTCCCACATCTTGCTTCCTACCCCTTTACTTCTGAATATCTGGTCTGTCAACTTCTCATCCTATTAATATTGCACAGGTCAGATTTGAATGCTCTCCTACCAGCCCAATCAACTTTCTTCTATTCTCCTGACTTCTCCAAATTCATGACTATTCTCCCCACCACACTTTACGTGAAACAGTCCTGAAAATTCTGTGACCTCACAGCTCTTCAACCAATGCTGGGGACAGCTTACACATGGGAAAGCAATTTTGAGTCCCAGCTATTAAATGCCCCCTTTCAGTGAAGAATATGAGGTTCAGAATGCCCAGCTGCAGACTAACACCAGATAGTATGTTTGGACATTGAATTCTGAAATATGCTTTTTACAATGTTGGAATGATGAAGAAGTCAACTTTCCGATAAAATTGGGAATGGATATAAACTATCACAATAAGTTGCACAGGAAAAGGATATCTGGGGTATTTTTCAGTTAAAAGGGAGTTAACTTGATGGGGAATATGGGGAGAATGTGAATGCGAAGAGGGACATGTACATATATTAAGGGAACAAGAAGAAAATGGAGGAAAGGAATGTCCCAACTCATCATATGTTTCATACATGATAAGAGTCCCATTCTTACTTAACCTCCAGGGACACTTGGAAATATTCAAACATTATGTGCATTTGTGTAACTAATGTCAGTTTCATAGAACTATTCATTTCATTGCATTTCTATACTGCCCAATAGCCAAAGCTCTCTAAGCAGTTTACAAAGACTGAAATTTTAAATATGTATTATAAAAATCATTTATGTCCAAACATAAAAACAGGCATCACACACATATATCCACCCAAACAACCAACATTCAGAACAATCTAGGACCTTATTAAAACTTCATCATAGTAGCCAAATGCCTGGGAAAAGGGGAAGGTCTTAACTTGATGCCAAAAATATAGCAGTGTTGGCAGCAAGCGGGCCTTTTCAGGGAGATCATACTACAATGGGGGGGGGAGGGGTGCCATTGAGAAAGCCCTCACCTTTGGTGCAGCTTTCCAAGTCTCCTTTGGAGGATACATCTGGAGGGGCATCTTTGGAGGGCCTTAGATGATGCACACAGTGTTCAGGTAGGTTCATACTTGGGTACACTCCATCATGAATTGTGGTCCTGAGCCACTAAGGCTTTATAGAGGAAAACAGCTCTTCAGATCAGCCCAGAATTATAAAAGCAGCCAGTGCAAGTTGGTTCACTACAGACTCCTTCAGGTGGCCTCAGCCCACTCCTCCACACAAGGAGGCATCTATCACTGCCCTGTCCTGGCTGGCTGTTCCCTGCTTACCAGTTCTTATAAACCAAGAGAAGCAAGGATCTAATACTGAAGAGTCTGCATGACCTATCCAAGTGTTTGTTTGCACCTTGGCAACAACCTCAAGTTTCTCCACAAGTGTCACAACTGGAGTTATAGCATTCCTTGAACTAATTATCTGAATGATGCCATTCAAAAACTGGGCTATGCACCATAGACAGCACCAAAGGACAGTTAGGGAAGAAAGTGTCCCCATGATGGGTAGCCCACCCCCAGTCCCCAACTACTAAACAACTGAGAATATTGAAGGAAAGGGCACTGTTCACATACTGAGCATGATTTTTGTCATGCTCACCAATAAACAGTGAATGGTTCTGCATGGATTCACTTCCAGCTTTCAGTGGCAGAAATAGGGTGAAGAAGAAAATTTTGGAGCTGGACAGCAACCAGAGCTGGCCCTGCTATTAAGCAGAGTGAAGTGATTACCTCAAGCACCAAACAATGGTTGAGGGGCAGCAGCAGCTTTCTGGCCATTCCTCCTAAACTTCCCAGCTGTTCCCTTTTGTTGGACGACTGTGCAAAGCCACACAAGCTGGTCCTGCTCTCCCTAAACTAGCCTGCTGTCTTCAATATGCTGGGCAACACAATCCTATCACAATCCTATCACAAGGCAGTTTCAAATGTCATTCCAACCATCTGTACATGGAATGGGGTGGAGCACCATCTGCCTTAGGCAGAAAAATAACTTGGGTCACACATGGTAACAACAGACTCCTTTCCAAGTCACTGACATCCAGCTGTCCCCAAAAGCTACTCCCTGAACTTTGTTGTTCAGAAATCTGATATGTGGGACAAAGTTCAAGCCCTTACACTAACCCATAAATTTATTTTTCCCATCTGTGCCTCCTTCCATGTTTTATTTTCTCATATTTCCACTGCTGTGCAACTCTGTCCAACTAAGAGCAATGCAAGGTGAACAGATGCCCCAGCAAAGGAAACATCCTTGCACAGCTGCGAATAGGCCAGTGCAGATTACTTTCTAAACAATGAGTACAGAACCTCAGGTCCCATGCTACCCCCTTTGATGCAGTGGTTTCCCAGCTTTTGTGCAGTTTTTCCCCATTCTGAAATACTGGAGTCCATCTCTCAGGTTTAGTTAGTGGCAGGAAGATCTTTAAGCTGAAATACACCAGCATTTTTGGCCCACACACCACTGCAATGCAGCTCCTTGGCTGAAAGAAGCAGAAAGAAATACCTCTTTTCCAAACCATATATAAAAGTTTCCAGGTCTGACTTGCAAAGAGCTGTGATTATCTACTCCTTCCAAACAACAGATTACCTTCAGCCTTTCTCACTGCTTACCATTCCTCTACCCGTGGCTTCACTGAAGCAGAATATAAAAGCAGGGTATGTATAATTAATTAATTTGGGAAAGACACCATAAATAGCTATGGGACATCCAGTATCTATGGATTAAATTCTAACCCAATCTTGAGGGAAAACACTTGCCATCATTAGAGTTGCTGCAAAATCTGACTAGGAATTGAGTACATGCAACCAGTCGCTGTCTGCAAGGTAGGACAAATGAATTTTGAAGAAAATGCACAGATGTTTCTGCTCAGGCAGAAAATGAATTTAGCACTAGCTACTAATCTTTGTATTTTGCAGCTGTTCTGTGACATGTAGTGGTGATGACCAACCTCATATCATAGTCTGCTTATCTTTTCTTGACTTCTCACAGTAAATACAGACTGTGTGTGTGTGTGTGTGTGTGTGAGAGAGAGAGAGAGAGAGAGAGAGCGAGAGAGAGAGCGAGAGCGAGAGAGCGAGAGAGCGAGAGAGAGAATGTGTGTGTTTAAAAAAAATGAGAATTACCCTTTTGTTCTTCGTTCTGGAATGCCTGGCAAAATGGTTGGTTTTTTGATGAATATGCTGGGATAAATTTCCATAAACTGTTGATGAGCTTTTTCAGTGGTGCATGGATTGTCTCTGAAGAAAAATATGAAAAAGGGAATGAGCATGGCAAATAGTGAAATCCTAGTCAACTGTGTTACTTATCACAGACTTCGACTTCAGCTAGAGGAAGATCGCATCTGTTCCGGCTTCCCACCTACTAAAAGAAATTGGTATAAGGTTGTGCAGGTCATTGGTGCTTTCCAACTCTCCTCTGTACCAGAACCATGTAGCTGTGCTTGTGTGGCACTCTGCCCCATTGGAGTCCTTCCAACAGTGTCTAAGGCTACCTGTAAAGTTTAATTCACACTGTTACCATTTGCTTTACTCTTCCTTCACTTCCTTTTCATTACTTTATTCTCCCACCACCACCACTATATAAATATGTATTGGAAGCTCCTATAGAAAGGAATTTTTCTGCTTATGCCACTATTTAAAGCTTCATGCACTAATAGCACAATAATAAAGAGTAGAGCATGATGGACCAGATCCAGACTTAGGTGCATGCGACTGCCTTCCACACACACACATGGCAGCCCACCCAGATTATTTTCATGATTACTGGCATGAGGAAGTTAATCATCTGGATTTTTAGTTGCAATTATGATTCATATTTTATTACTATCTTGGCAAGATGTTTTATACCTGGTGTTTTTTTCTATCTTTCCCCCCTGCTTTGACTACATGGAACTTCATTGTGTAAGCATCCTTTTTTTTTTTTTTTTTTTTGAGGCAGGGGGGAGGTCTCTTGCCCTGAACATTGGCCAAGAAATGTTGAAATAAAAATAAATATATAATGCTGGAAGCTAGTGAAGGGATGATCTATAAGGGTGTGCACTTGTTCCTTAATGAATGACAAATTGAATCCAGAGGGGACAATCCAATTCAATTTTTATTCATTACAAAATAAATGCAATGTGGTGGTTTTCATTAGTTCATTAATACCCGCTCAGTACTCATTTGACAGTTTTCTTTTCTGCTCTACTAGGAGCAGCTGGTTTCAGCAGTTGCCTTCTGACAGCCATTATATTTTCTTTTCTTAGAATGGAGGCTGCCTTTTTAATTTGGAGACAACTATACCATTTCTCCCAGAATAGCTAAGAACAATGCAACATTAAGGACATTCTGGGAAATGAAATGGTGAAGCTCAAAGAAGCAGTCATTGAAATAAGCTCTGTTACCAGCCACAGCCCAGGCAGCATACAAAATAATAAAATAATACAACAAAGAAAGTACTGCCAGTGTATGAAAAGCAAAACGATGTGACTTAAATTAATAATGAAATGAGTAAAATCTTTGAAACACATATAAATCAAATGATTAAGCTTTTCTCGCTGAATTGAGGTTTAGCTGGGGCAGAATGCTTGGCTGGCTGTGCTGAGTTAAAGACAGTTTTGGAAAGAAAATATTCTTGAATGCCCAACTTCTGATCCAAAGCTGCATTTGGGAAGCAGAATGCTGGAATCTGTTTACCCCCGAGTCCTCTATTTGGGCTGTTTCCACAGGATTCAAAATTCTCATGGATTTCTTTCTTTCTTGTTAATTTTTATACCTACTTGCCATCCAAGGTTAGATCTCATTTAAATAGTGTGTAGATTACTGGGCAACTCTAGGAGGCACAGAAGTGACCAATGAATTCAAGCAGAGTGAGCTTTGATTATTGTTCATGCAGAGACTGGGCCCATTTCTCAGCATTCCAAGATAGTTCATTCAGAATCTGCATCTGAACTGAAAGAAGAGACAGGGTTGGAATTCTTGGCTGAAATTCCAAGATTAGCAAGCCCCAAGACAGAATATTACAACAGTAGAGTTGGAAGGATCTATGAGAGCCATAAGGTCCAACCCTCTGCTCCGTGAAGGACTGTAAGTTAAATCATTCCTCTCAGCTGTACTGTTCAGCTACATCTTGAATGCTGCTAGAGTGCCCACAACCTCCCTAGGTAATTGGTCCCACTGTCAAATTGCTCTAACAATCAGGAATATCTTCCAGATGTTCATCCAGAATCTAGTTTCCTGTCATTTGAACCTTTAACTTATTCCTGTAATTTATGCCATGTCCTGCACACTGAGATGATTGAAAAGAGATCCTGTTCTTCCTCTTCATGACAACCTTTCAAGTCCTTGAAAAGTTCTATCATATCTTCCTTCAATCTTCTCTTCTTGAGGCTGAACATACTCATAAGACTTTGTTTCTAATCCCCATTTCTTCCTCCAATGAACCCTTTTCTACCTTGGCTGCATTTTTCTTAAACAATGGTGCCCAGAACTGGACATAATACTCCAGATGAGGCCTAACCAGTGCTGGTAAAAGGGAACTAGTACTACACGTGATCTGGAAGTGGTACTTCTATTAATGCAGCTCAAAATAGCATTTCCCCTTTTTCAGTCACATCACATTGTTGACTCATATACAGTTGGAGATCTACCACAATCCCAAGATCCATCTGATTCATAATATTGCTGGCCCAAGAATCCCCCATCGTCTAACTATGCAGTTGGTTTATTTTGCCCAGGTGCAGAAATTGGCATTTGTTCCTATTAAATCTCATTCTGTTGCTTTCACTCTAGTACTCCAGCCTATCAAGAGTGCTGCGAATTGTATTTCTGTCTTCCAGGATATTAGCTCTCCCTCTAAGTTTTGTGTCATCTGCAAATCTGATAAACATTTCCATCACTTCCTCATCCAAATCATTAGTACAAATGTTGAACAGCACCAGGGTCAGGACTGAACATTTATATTAATATAAATGGAAAAAAGGAATAAAAGAAGCATATAGTAGCTGGAGTCTATTATCATCCATCCAATCAAGGTGAAGACAAAGATGAAAATTTTGGGGAAAAAATTGCCAGTATTTCAAGGAGGCATGATGTTGTCTTTATGGGGGACTTCAATTTCCCTGATAACTGTTGGGAGTCAAACGGTGCCAAACATGGCCCCTCTTAAGAGATTCCTAACATGCATCACTGATAACTTTCTCCAGCAGAGCAGAAGTAGGAACAAGAGGTATGGCCTTACTTGACCTGAACCTAAACTACAGGGAAGATATAGTGGACAAAGTAACAGCTACAGGAACTCTGGGGGAAAGTGACCACACCTTACATGAATTTCAGTAATAATGGAAGCTAAAACTAAATGTAGCCAAACGTGTACCCTGGATTTCAAAAAAGCCAACTTTGTGTAGGACAAGTCGAAGGGACAGGGTTGACAGGCCAAGGATCTTCTAATTGGGCTAAACAAGTTCAGATCTCCAAGGCCTGATGAACGTTATCCCAGAGTCATAGAAGAGCTAATGAAAGAACTCTCAGAACCACCATCTATCATCTTTGAGAATTCATGGGCAACAGAAGAAGTGCCAGAGTCTGGAGAAGGGCTAGTTACATAACTCAAGAAGATTCTAATAATCATAAGCAAATGGGTTAAGGGAAAACAATAGGTATCCTATTCTTATCCTTTTCAGGGTTTACCTGCTGGTTTTAATCTATGACAGTATCCATCTGTGTCAGCTCATTCATTCAAATGACACGCTAGAAGAAATTAGGTTCTGAGCTATGCACAATTGTATACTGCCCCATGTTAAGAATTACTTATTTATTTTTTATTTATTTATTTAGAAAACTTCTATGCCACCCCATTCACCAAAGCCTCAGGGCGGCTCACAAACATATAAATTAAAACATTATACAATAAAAATATAAAACAAGTTAACAATATAAAATAAGTCACCCTGGCCTAAGAATAAAATAAACAAATAGTATTAACAGTTAAAATGATGTTTGAATAAAAAGGTCTTTGCCTGGCGCCGAAAAACAAATAACGACGAGCGCATTCCATAGATTGGGCAGCACTGCAGAGAAAGCCCTCCTCCGAGTACCTATCCTCCTAATTTCCTTCATGGAGGGTTCCCGGAGAAGGGCCTCTCCTGCAGATCTCAAGGGGCGGGTGGGCGTATATGGATGTAAGCGCCCCTTCAGGTAACCAGGACCCAAGCCGTTTAGGGCTTTATAGGTCATCACCAACACCTTGAATTGGGCCCGGACTTCAATGGGAAGCCAGTGAAGCTGACGGAGGACTGGAGTCCTGTGAACATAACGCCCAGTCCCCGTCAGCAGCCTGGCAGCTCTATTTTGAACCAATTGAAGTATCCGGACCGTCTTCAAGGGTAGCCCCACGTAGAGCGCCTTACAGAAGTCAAGGCAGGACTTGGAATAAAAACATATGGAATAAAAATATGTGATCTTGTATGAATAGTGTAGGGCAAACAAGGCGTTCCCAAAGAAAAACACTGATGGACAGGATGGATAAAAAGGGGGTGGCTAAATAAGGAAGGAAATGAACAGAGGAAAGAGACATGGGACTTAAGGGGGAACAAATATATAATTAACATATCAGGAACTTGGCTTACATGGCTCTTAACAATAAAACGGAAAGAACATTTGGCCATATTATATTTCAGGAATATAACAACTTCAGAAATAAACAGAAGTAATATATTCAAGTATAGGGTTTTGCTTTGCTAAGTATTTATTTGTACAGGTTCTTGGGTTCATTAAGCATGGCAATAACTTCAATCACAGTTAATATTTTAACTTGTCTTAATTCCTGAAAAAATAAAAATCTCTACCCTCTGTATTCAAAAAGGGAGCAGGTGCAGTCTGATAAGCATTTAACTAATTTCACCAACATCTAAATATACCCCAATTGAATTTTCTTCTTTAATTATGTGCTATCTTCAAGAAAATTGCCCTTAATTATGCAGAAAAGCATTTTTGAAATGTCCTGAATTTAAAGGTTATGCCACTAATACTTTATTGAAACTCATATCCTTCAGTTCACAATTTTATCCACTCTACTTTGTTGTGATTTTAAGTTTTCCATCTCAAAATGGCATGGACACAAATGTATTCTATGAGTAATTCTTTGTTAAGACAATGATTAATTAAAGGGTCAATTCAAATCAAAAGGACAAGTTGCTTGTTAGAATGAATCCATTGGAAATTTATTTGTGAAAACATCTGATCAGAATCAGAGCTCTTCTTCAAGTAGGGGAAGCCGCTGTTTAGAGGACCCCCAAAAGCTGGCTGATGGTGTTGAAAAGGCAAAGAAGCTACTATATCTCAACAAACCCTATATCCGTTTCACTGAAAAGCAGTTCCAGAAAACCCTTGCAGAATAAGAGAGATGAAGCATGAACTGACACAAAACTGGGGGTCTGTTTGGAGTTGTGATGACCTTCAGCAGAATCCCAAATATTCACACCTTGTATTATTTTTTCACAATGTGTGTGCAAATGCAAAGGGCTTGTTCTCTCTGGTAGCGTATGTTAAACCCCAGACAAACTTCTCAAACCTTTAGAGACAATCAGTTGTGCAAGTACCTTCTTTTGAAGTGTACTGCACCCCAACATTACCTGGTATAACAGTCTCCCCACAAAAAATAAAATAAAATAGAGCAAGAGCAACCTATCATTTCAGTTTCTACTCCCATGCTGCTAAACTGAACAAGTGAAAGAAAACAAAAGATCTTGCTAATTTTACTGAATGTTCACCAGAACTCAATATTTCTCCAAAAACACAGTGATAGATGGAGACATTCAAAAAGCATCAGGACAGTAACCAGAATGGGATGGTGTAAGTGTCCTGCAACAGCAGAGGGTTGGACCCAGTGGCCCTTTGGCCCCCTTTCTATTGTTCCATGATTCCATGAAATCCTGTTTGGTCCTGGCTTCAATTCTGGTGACTTTGGAGGGAAGTCCGCTTTACACTGGGAAGCACCACAACCAAACCAAACTGACCCATTTCTAATTGGGCATGAGGCTTGATCTGTGTGTCCATGTGTGCACATGCAAAGGAGAGAAGAGGAAATAAAATCAGGCAATCAACTGCCAAGATTTCAGTCCCAGTATACACTGACCAGAGCTGGTACACTAACACTGTGCTAAAGAGTTTCTATTAATATATTTAGGTAAGGAAATAAAATGCAATGATTAATTCAAAAACTAGTCTCATTTGCATAGGAACATCAACAGGATAGATACTTCTATTAATCAAAGTCCCTTGACATTACTTTTTAATTTGCATCTTGCCTGCTGCAAGAGCTCAGGAAGAACAAACTCCTTTGGGCTTTAGAAATTTCAAGCAAACTGTCAAGCTCTGTGCTTGCAGCCTGAGGGAGAACCTATATCAGAACAAGGCAACAGGAGGTGTCCCTTCTAAAGAGATATATTGCATCAGCCTTCTTCTGGCTGCCTTGATAGATCAATCTGAAAATATTCAGACTTTCCCATCCCTGCTTGTCTTCCTCAGTGATCTATACAGCCTATTCATCACAAAGCATTCAAATTCTCCCATGCCCATCATATTAGTGCTCACTTTTAGCAAAGTGATGTAGCTTACTGGGTTTGTTCCTTCTTCTAAGGCGTTTGGATTGGCATCTGGCAGATTTTGGCCTTCCATCAGCGATCTCAAACACTTATGCTAGTCTGTGTTGATGTTCATGTTTGCTAAAAGAGATGTTAGAAGATGCCCTGAAATGTGTCTCTCATACTTCAGGCCAAACTGGAGAAGACATCCAAGAGCTTTACATTTTAGCAGGTGGCAGCCACAGGAGACTCTCCTTTAGATTGGGGAAATGGTAGTGGTTGTAAGGGGGTTTAACTCTCTTCCAGTTCCATTTTCCTAATGGAGCTTGGTCTGCACATTTCTGTGAGCTGTTTGGGGGAAATTAAGCATGCTGTATAAGTGACTTCCCCATAATGTGGGATTGGGCAACCTCTGGCACCATTAACCCAGAGAGATTACCAATGATGAAGAATAAGAGGACCAGTGAAACCGGGGGGCCACAGGTTGACCCAATTGTCACCTATTGGGTCCAGCAGCAACCTTTTACATAAGGTTAATGAGCTGGGGGAAAGGCTTTTATATTTTTTGCCCTGCCCCAAGAAAGGGAAGTGAAAGCTATTCTGAAAGCACTTGGAAGGAATAAAACAGCTGGATGCAACAGAACTATCCAAAGCTGCAGAGACCGCATCAGCCCAAATCCTAATAAGAATATTCTAACAAATATACTCCAACCCCCAAAGAAGGATATGTAAAGAAATGAGTAACTTACGGGATCATCAAACTAATTTTCCATGCAAGCAAAGTGATGCTCAAGGCATTGCAACAAAGACATTTACCATATGAAGTGAAAAATGACTGATGTTCAAGAAGAATTCCAGAAAGGAAGATGCACTCAACACTATATGGCAAACATATGTTGGCTATTGCAGTACACCAAAGAATTTCAGAAAAAAACCATTCTATGCTTTTAGACTACAGCAAAGCATTGACTTTGTTGATCATGAGAAACTATAAATGGCTCCGAAGAAATGGTTGTGCCTTAAGACCTGATTGTCCTTGATGCATAACCTGTATCATGAACAAGAAGCAACTATTAGGACAGAATATGAAGAGATAGATTGGTTTCCTTTATGTAAAGGCATAAGGCAAGGGTCAGAGGAAGAAATGAAAATTAGTGGAAGAAACATCAGTAAGTTAAAGCATGCAAATGATAGCATATTACTGGCAGAAAGCAGCCGTGAATTGAAATGACTCCAGAGGAGAGGGAAAGAAGAAAATGCAAAAGTAGGACTATAACTGAACATGAAGAAAATAACAACTATGGAAAAATGGCACAACTTTACAGGAGACGATAAATTGGAATTGTGAAAAATGCATACCTTCACTCAGCCATCAATTCAAAGGGAGACTGTAGTCAGAAAATTAAACAAAGCCTTGAGACTTGGAGGGGCAACAATGAAGGAACTAAAAATATCATCAAGTGTAACTACACTTCACTGGAGAACAATGCCAAGATCATCCATATTGGTGATGTGAAAGAATCTCTACTGGGGCTGGGAATCCAATGGATCTGCTGCGTTCAGCTCCCTGGACTCCAGTACATTTTTGTTGCAGCCCTGAGTCTGAGTTCCCTATGAGATGCCCAGCTTTCACAAGGCACTCACCAGGAATCAAATCCCACTCACTGCACAAGCATTGTCCCTCTTCGGCACCATCTGCAGCAGACTTTCTGATGTGAAATAATGTTGCTAGTTGCACAGCCTTCTTTCCATGAGCACTCAGACTTTCTCTTGGTTTAGCTTACTTTGCAAGACTGGGCTAAGCACAAGAGGAAATCTGCAAATGGCAGAGGGATGGATTCCAGTGAGCTTTGTACCAACATTATCCACACTTTTGCATTACCAATCACTATGTATACTTGTACAAGCTAGACTGTAAAGAAAATTGACAGGAAGAATTGATGTATTCAGAATATGGTGCTGGTGAAAAGCTTTGTGAATATCGTGGACCAACAGAAAAAGCATCAGTGGAAGCAAAAATGAAGAAAACTGTTGTGATTTACACACATCATTAGAAGGCAAGACTCAGTAGAGAAGACAATAATGCTAGGGAAGGTTGAAGGTAGAAGAACAGGAAGAGCACTTATGAGATGGATCAATTCCATAAAGGAAACCTCAGCCCTGAGCTTACAAAAGTTGATCAGGGCTGTGAAGGACAGGACATTTTAGAGGGCAATCATTCATAGAGTTGTCAAAAGCTGGAGATGACTTGCTGGCACATAACAGCAACGACCGTGAAGTTAATCTGTGTTGGACCTTCTGTTGCTATCTGCTGAAAACCAAAGGGGTGGGTGATCCAAATATGGATTGCTGTTGAGCCATCTAGTTAAACCCTTGGGATGTTACATGGACAGAGAACATGTTTAATGGAATCCCGTTGCAAATTGTGATTCACCAAGCCAAATGCAACACATGACAGTCCCAGGAGCTCAATAGATTTGTTTCTATTTATAAAACATGCATTTTATCCAGTGCTATTTTTGCAATAGTGGGAGGGCTACACATGCAGAATTGATTTTTCCTCCCCTGTGCAGCTTTCCATGCAAAGCTCTGCAGCAGTTTCAGAGCATACTAGGAAACTGTAGGGGAAGGAAAGGATGGGGAAATGGCATAAAGAGTGCATACAACTCCATAAATGCAATGGTGGGGATATCTAGCACTTATTTATATTCCTGCATGCAAATTATAAAAGATTGCTGTAACCAATCTTTCCTCTGTCGTAATTCTATTTGGATCAAGATATATAGTATTATATTTATCCTACAGTATTTATAGCTGAACGTAGTTCTAGAAATATAATCTTTAAAAGTTCCCTTAGAAAATTCTGTGTTTTCACAATCATTTCTGATCAAACTATGCATTCATAAAGCTTTATTTAATACCTCCACACACAAACTAGTTTAGATAACTCACTTGTTTTGAAGTCCATTGATATTCAATAATGCATCCAACCGATCACAGTTCACCTTCTGAAGACCTAGAAAGTTATTTTCAAAAATTATTTATGTCTTGAAAATGTTTATGCAAAATTTTCTCTTAAAAGTGCAGCATTTACACCAGAAAAAAAATGCAGTCACAAGCGAACAAAGCAGAAATAAAAACAAAAACAGAAAAAACTACAAAGTCCAGTGGAGGAGGAGGTGGGAACATAGAAAATGCCTGCTGAAAACAAGAAGAGCTTTCCATCCTTTCTGAAAGCAAAACTAGGTGGTGAATTTCCTAACCTCACAAATGCTCCTTAGAGATATACATTGTCACTGGAAGGGATCCAGTCCGACCCATGCACACATAAAACCCAATCTCAAGTTTTGCAGTAAATTCCCAAGATGTCCTTTTCTCCATATGAGACCTTCATGTCAAGACTATCCACCTAATTATGGCTGCAACCAACCACAGTTTACATCTGGATTGTGCAAGGGACCATTGGCCTCAATCAACATCGTTCAGAAATGTCCTTCAGTGTCTTGGAACTGGCAAAATGCGCTAGAAGTTAATCTGATATTTAGGTAAATACAAATATGCATAATCCTGATCCCATCTATCCAAACTCAACTTACTTCAACATGGCTCTTACTTGCAAAACATTTGAAAACTATCTCTTTTACTGATCTAGTTAAACCAACTTTTTGAAAGAGCTGATTTTATGAGCCACTGAAGTTCACACAGATGTGTATGAGTGGAATCTGCTGATAGTCATCCAGAAGCTGCTGCTTGTCACATTACAGGGAATGTATGTGCTTCGAAAGGTATGCTCAGAATCTTCACATTAAATTTATACACAAAATAAGAAGCTGTACTGCCAACTACAGAGAATTATAATCAAAATCCAAGGCACCTGTATCCAGGCAGATTCTGCCTATCTCCTTCGAAATGTTGACTCACTCTCTCTCTTGCACACACAATCATGTACACATGCACTGAGAGAGTGAGAGATAGAGGATCTACATAGTCTAGAAATTTAATTCATTGGGATTATTTTGAAAATGAAAGTACATTCTAGGAACACTATTAGAAAGACAGAATGTGAATTCCAGGAACCCTGACAGCAAGATCTGCCAACAGAGAAGGCAAAATTTCAGATTGCTCTGTACAGACCTGAAGTCATGGCATCTCCAGCTAAAATTGCCAGCCTTTACTGCTCAGCCAAGCATTTTACAGTCACTTTACAGAGATCCATTATAATCTGGGCAAAAGTTATGCTGACCATAGAGAAAAGGCCACTATTTCATACTTAAGTGCTTGCTTTCATTAGCACTAATGGCAAAATGCCTGGGTGAAAGAGATTGCTCTGATTTTTAGGGTCAGACCTTTATTATGAACATAACAGAGATGTACTAAGATGTACACAAAGGTGGGCCAAAAAAGCCATCACACTGAACAAATGGACCACAGAGTCAACTATGTTTGCAAACAATGCAAACTCTTTCAGCACAAGCATAGCTAAGCAAGAGTTCAAATTTTATAGAAGAACTGCGTGATTAGAAGGATTGTGGGGAAAAGAAGACTGCTGTTGTAGAAAATGGAGATAATGAAGAATTTATTTTCATTAGCACTTATCAAATTTATCTATCCTTAGAATGAAGGGCAGGGGGGATAAGGAATGAAGAATAAAAGCTGTCACAGTATGCAATTCTTCTTTACACTAGTGATTATTAGAAATCACTGCCGTGTTGTCCCTCTTAGAAGTTTGCATTAAAAGTTTAACCAAAAAGCTTTTGACCAGGATCTGGACACAACAATAAGACTGGAAGAAAATGCCTTCCTTCTAACAGCACAGACGTAACAAAAGATTTCTGGGGCATGCTGGAATTTGTAGGCTTTTTAGTACTTAAACATGCATAAGATTGTACCCTTATGGCTTTATTCCCCTGGGAAGCTTGTAACTTCTGAACTTGCAGGATCATGGCTAACCTATGCAGGGTGAGAAAAAGACAGATGCAGAGTCATCTCCTTGCTCCTCCTACCCTGCAAAACACATAGGGGTTTTTTTTTTTTTCTGTATAAGCATGGGGTCTAAGCATGGGGCCCCTGAGTGTGAGGGAAGGAGGCTGAGGAGCCACCAAGCGATCTGGCAATCCAGTCTCTCCCCACCCCCTGCCAACTCAACCACATTGGCAAGGCCGTGTTTGCATGCTGGCTGCGGCAGGAGGATACTACAAACTCAGAGTCCAGTTCCAATATGAGAGCAAACTTCTGAAGCTGGAGCTGAGGTTCCAGATCACCCTGTGGCTATCAAGATGCTCTATAGTGGCCATTTGATTGTGTTGTTATTTTCCTGTTGCCTTGAAGTATATGGCTTGATTCATGCATTCTTGGAACTGGGCCGGGTGAGGCTCCTTGGGCATGGACTGTACCCAAGGTGGCCATAAAAATGAACCAAGGGAAACAACTATAGCTGGTACTTGTCAATTTCTATGTCCTAAAACAGTCCTATAAGGAGGAGTGGGAAGTAAAGGCTTGATGTTTGCTTCTGAGTAGATCTGCATTGGAAATGAGCCATGCTTTGTGTGCCTGAAAATTGGTGTGTAGGGTCTTACTCCTCAGTAGAAATCCTTCCTCCTTGTGAGCAGGAGTAAAACACTTGCATGGTAAAAATCAACCAGCTAAGTGTTTTGGAGGGTAAAAGAAACAGAGGGGCAACCCTTGTTTCCACTCTTCTCCAACCCTCTGTTGAGCATCCAGAATGTTCCAAGTTCAGAGGGTTATTGGCAACCACATTGGACAGCACCCTCAGTGGCTCAACTAAGGCAGTCTCTTATTCCTCTCCCCTTCTGCAAGCTTGGGATTGGCATTACTGCCCTACTTTGCTTAGTGCAAAGACTGCTAATGTGTGTGAAGTACCTGGAGTATCCAAGAGTGCCATTGAAATACAAAATATTACTCCCTGAACTTTTCTCTTGGGTGAACTCTGGTTCTGAGTAGTTCCCTTTGATCTAGTAAATATTATTGCTCACTGCATGACCCTGTATTAATCTGAAATAGTGGCCACTGAAAATGATAATTATCTCAGTGATTATCCTATATTTAAAAGTCATGTGTGGGCTGAATTTTAAATACTTTCCCATACACACATGTAGATCGGCATGTACACTTTGGGAGTTCTGAAATTCCGGGCCATAGATGTTTTCACTATTGACAAAATGTGCTTTTGTAGAAAAAAAACTAGGTACTTTGCACATGGATGAAAAAAAAAAGAAACAATACAGCCTGTCCTTCAGTGTTCCACTCAGTTTCCAGGGATCCATTTGGAATTCTCAGCATTATACACAGAACATTATCCTGTGCTATAGGACTTAAGGACTTGCAACCAAGAGTTTCTGTGACCAGAACTGGGAGAAGAGGGAAGTGTAACATGCTAAAAAAAACATTTTGGAAGGCATGGAAGAATAAATTGGCACAGATGCATAACTGCCTCAGGTGCTCTGGGCATGCAACACACATCTAACGAAGGAATGCTAACTTAGCCTTTGGATTTTGGCAACACATTTGTCTGCCCTAAATCATCACTAGAAATAACCAGAGCACTATAAAAGATATGGAATGATTGCCAGAGATGTGTGTCATTCAAGGAGCACATGCAAAAAAAAAAAAAATAGGGGGAAAAGAAAGCCTAAAGGAACTCGCCCTCACCTAACCCATACTTTAAATATATTTTGTACAATACCCTCTGTAATGTCAGTGTTGTTCTTTCTACTAAAGTTGGAACTAACATTTCCTGTTCACATTTAAAATTCATTGCAAGGCATGAATTAGATTCATTTTAATTCCTGCAAATTAGTTTTATTTCTAATCCTTCTTTACAGTTCCATGTGACAGATGGAAAGTCACCAGCATCTGAGTTTAGATCATGTTTTCATAAGGCTTTTTGAACAAGAAAGTATTTGATAATTGTTCACCCTGCTCTTGACAAAAGCTGTGGTTCTTTTCTGAGCCTACTGGGTCTCTTTAAGAGTATAAAGGGAAGATTAGATGTCCTGATGTTTGCCAACAGACACCATTAGGGATAAATCCAAGGAACCTAGAATTCATTCACAACGCCCTTTACTGTAATGCACACTATGAAACTCCCCAAGCCTACCCCAAGATCCGGTCCTGTTCAGATGGAGAGTTTCCAAACAAAAGTGATGATCTTGATACAAAACAACCTCCAAAAAGTGACTGGGAAATGCAGAACTTTTAGGAGCTCCTCCTCTTTTTCCCTACAAGACTCCCAAGTTTCTAGTTTCCAGGAGTGTACACTCACATATGAACGTGAACTCAATGGAACAGAATGAGAGGATTGTGTAACTGGCTCAGCTCACTTCGGAAAATAATTTACCAAAAGTTATCTATATTCAGAACAAAGGGGGTTTAGATTTTTTTAATGGCTGTGGGAGAAACTGATACTGAGAGATTTGTTCAACCAGACTTAAGCACCCAAAAAAGTCTGGGGCTGAGTTCAGACAACTTGATAACCCACACTGAAGGATTGAATTGAACTGTGGATTGTTGTTCAAGTATGTGTTATTGTGTTGTCTGAACCCAGCTGCTCCTTTCTGTTCAGGAGTTCCTTGCAGTTAACAATCAGTTGGTATTGTGGCAGCAACAACTACTCATGGTCAACTCATGCTTAGCACTTGAGTATAGATATTGTTCTATACGAACACAGTCTGGGTTTGAATCCTTGTATATTCAGCTATGCTGAATTTGCATTGCCACCACTTCTTTTGATCAAAAAGTCATCCTTAAAACTTCATGGCAGGCTGACAGGTACCTGATGGTCCTCTCCATGCACAGAATATCTGTAACAGTTGAATTTTGGTAATACAGATAAGGTTGATTTAAAAAAAAAAAAAGAATTTATCAGCATTTGACAAGTTCTTCATCTTCAAGAGAGCAGATAGTTGAGATTTTAAAATGCTGAATATCAGAGAAAGCAAGATTGACAGATTCACCCATCCATAGCGATCATTTGTGCAGCTTTGTTCCAGGAGAATATTTTTAGTACCTGCTGATGTGAAGCTCACATGAGCATATTTAGAGGGTTTTTTTTATCATAACAGGGCCATCTTATCCCATTGTATCTCCCATCTATAATTACATGCATCCATATATACTTATCAGCTATGTAGTAAAAAGGATTCCATATGTTATGCATTTGGCTCTGATCCCTACTTAGTTTCTGATAATCTCCATTTAACTAGACAGATTCTCAATAGATTGTGAAAAACATGAATAAAAATAGGAATAGTTTAGGAATTTCTGTATGTCTCAAGAAATCTCAAATTTTAAGTTCTTAAAGCTGCAAGAAAGATACACTTACCAGTTAGCATTCCTTTTGGTTTGCTAGAAATTGAAACCTACAGTGTCGTATTTTCATCTGAAGTAGTCCTAACAGAATTCCAGCTAAAGTTCTAAGAATGATGAAACATTGTTAGATGAAGTCATAAAAGAGAAAGGGCTAGCATGACCATGTGAAGTCTTGAAGACTCCAGTTGCTGGCCTAAGCACTAGGGTGTTACATGCTACACTGGAGCAAAGAATTGTTATTTCCAATTTCTGTTAAGAACTCTTCAGTTCTCTTTTTGCCCATATTCATTTATTGTGACAGGGGCTTTTGAGAGTCAGAGTCCACTTCATGGATATACAAACTGATCAATTAAGTGTATATGCATGTATGCCCGGAATACATAGGCAATGAGGAGAGAGATAAATTTCCACAAAGTAGACCCAGAAAGTCATTCAGTGCTAGAGATATATTTTGGTGTGTCACAGTACTATGTAGAGTGCCAAGGAAAACAGAATCTATTACTAATAAGATCCAGTCAGCAATACCAACAATCAGCCACTGGTGTTTAGTAGGGATACCAAGATCAATTGCATGACTAACATCCAGAAATTTCTCTAATGAACTAGAAGTCTCTGTGATTCATTCCACCCTTTAAAATTTGCACTTGACTCAGAACACTTTTTTTTTCTTGGAGAGCCAGTGTGGCATAGTGGTTAAGAGCATGGGACTGGAACTCAGACGATCTGGGTTCTAGTCCCCACTCAGCCATGGAGCCAACTGGGTGACTTTGGACCAGTCACAGACTCTCAGCCCAGCCTACCTCACAGGGTTGTTGTTGTGGGGATAAGATGGAGGAGGAGAATGATGTAAGCTGGCTTGAGCCCTTTGTAGGAAAAAGGCAGGATATAAATCGAAAAATAATTAAATAAAACATGGCAGACACAGAATGTCCTGGGAGACTGAAATATTCCTGCACTGGATTGTTACCATTCTTCATATCTGGTGTTCATTTATCTGTGTAGAAATTGATCTGTTTGAACCATGTCAATTTTACATGCCCTATCTCAGTTTACTGACCTCAGAGCCCAACCACACGATCAGCAGCTCTGCAATGCATTTCAAGTTTGAGATTCAATAAAATTATCATATATCATGGTAAACAACCAGCAAACCCGCATCCAGTGCATATATTTTTAAATAATTTTAAATAAACTGATTTTAAAATGGGAAGCCCTGCAGGATACAATACCAGCTTCTGTTTAATTCTGCTTATTTATTAAAATATTGAAGCATTTATAAACCAGATACATGATTGCAATTTGGAGTGACATGCCATGCTTATCATACATGTGTGGATGTGTAGGTATTGGGCCTGCTTCTCCAAAATTACAGCATTCTAAGGTTGTTACTTCAGATTTTGAAACTAAAGTGGAGTAAAAGGTGGGATCAGAATTCCTAGCTGAAAATCCAAGACCAGTCAGCTTCAAGATAAGCCATATGGCTGGTGAGACTCATGCCACCTCTGGTTTGGGGAGATTCACTGAGGGATAGGAAAAGGCCAGATGGGGAGTGATATAACTTAAGAAGTCTCATCAGGTCAAGAGAGCTGGATTTTTCCAACATTTTGGAATGTCCAATATTCCCACTGGCCCACAAGGAACCTCCCTGGGGATGGAGCTAACTTCATGGAATGCACTTCTTAGGCTGAGTAGTACAGTCTCACTACTTAGCTGGGTCATTAACTTGACTGATGTCTTTTGCTCAGAACTCCTACAATACTCCCTTTGTATCACAAAGTCAGTCCTGTCTGCCTCAATTTAACATAATAAAGGACAATAGTTTGAAGTTCTTGCCTTAATCTGCTGCAAAGGAAAAAGGAGATAGATAGTTTACAAAAACTAGTTCATCATGAAGGAGGCTGTATATGAAAGACCATGCAAACTTTCAGCTCTGCACCAGTCTGAAGTAGATCAGTTCAGCAACAGCTTTGTCATAGGGAGTTGCTGGTCATGTAGTTTGGCTTGGTCATGTATAATGGCTGCTTGTTCTCCGTTCCTCAACTCTTCCCCATTTAGTCTGCCTATCTAGCATGATTTAATGGATGTGATCCTGTGCCTGCCTACCTGTTCCAAGTTCCTGGTCCTCCTGTCTGCTGGGAAACAGGCCATTCTTGCTGGACCATCCAATAGTAGGATATCTAGGAACTCTGCTCCTGAGATCATAACTGCAACCTAAATTTCACAAGGATCTGCCCCTGTTCAGGCTTTTTCGCTTTAGATATATACTTTTGATAGTTCTGCCTTCTTTTCCAGATTATCCAATATGGGATAGCCTTATACATGGCTACTACTTTAGAACTTGTAAGGAAATTTTGTGAAAAAGGAGGAGGAGGAGGAGGAGGAGGAGGAGGAGGAGCAAGTAGAAGAGGAAGAAGAGGAAGAAGAAGAAGAAGAAGAAGAAGAGGAAGAAGAAGAAGAAGAAGA
>NW_025335438.1:4979038-5056850 GCF_004798865.1 Varanus komodoensis
GAAGAAGAAGAAGAAGAAGAAGAAGAAGAAGAAGAAGAAGAAGAAGAAATATTGCTGTAGACAAAACTCTTGGACTTTGTTCTTGATGCACTAGGTTCTGTCAGAACATAATTGTGTCTACAAGATTTATATTGTAGTCCAGGAATGGCTGTTCATGCCAGCAGGGCTATAAAAGCATTTGTCACTTGCCACTTATGTGACAAGACAGAGGTGATACATATGCCATCATTACAGGCTGTGCTTCACTCCGATTCAGCTTGGGAAAAGACTGTGATTGACATTATAGCAGTATTTGAAAATGTTCCAGTGGCAGCCACTAGGCTATCATCCAGACAGAATATGTCAGAAAATGGTCAGAAGTTTTCAAAAAAGACCATCAACATTTATCAAAATGCAGATGAGCATATCTGTTCATAGTTTCTTGTTTCATCAGCCTTAGCCAATATGGAGCTGGTGTAAGTAGTTCATTTCCTTGGAGGGAAACTCAATAAATGTTGTATCTAATATCTAGGGGTATAAAGTAAAGCTAGAAACTCTTCCTAGAAAACTAATATATTACAGCCTTCGGCCCAAACTGGCACCCTCCTGATGCATTGTACTACAACCCCATCACCTGCAGTTGGCTGAGATTATGGAAGTTGTAGTCCAATACATCTGAAGAGAGACAGTTTTGGGAAAAGCTGAACTTCCAGACCTTGCTAAAAACATGTAGGTACCTGAGTATGGAATACATTTCAGGAGGTAAACCTGCCCTACCCCGGCTCTGAATTTCATATCATTTTCACAGAGGGAATGTTTGTTACTTATGTAATGAACACAGAGTAGTCTTTCAAAAAACTAGATTCTCAGTTTAACACTATACATTTCTTTTCACTCTTCACATTTAGTTCATCTATCATAAAAACGACACTGCTTCACTACAATTGGATGGCTTCAGCATGGGTGAGCAACTCTTTCTGGACAAAGGGCCACTTTTGATTTTGGCAGTCCATCTGGGAGCTGTGCACCCAAACATGGGTACAACTAAAGTAAAGCAATCAGGCTTTCTATTTTTACTTAGTATTTGCCTTTCTTTTCATTTTACCCTGTATACCCCTGCCCATTCTGCTCTTTATCTGTTTTCCAGCAAGTAGGCTTCTTTTTTTCAGTAGCATTAATCACCAGCAGAAGCATCTGGGAGAGCTGCCAGATACTGAGTGCCTGACACTATGGCCCCAGCACCCAGATGGTATATACAACATAACCCCCTGTGTCCAGAAGGTCTGCTGGGTGAAAACAGTGGCAAGCACTAGAGTTCACGCAGGCTGCAGCAGCACAGGGGCTAAAGGGACTGTGCTGTATGTCAAGAGTTCCCACTTCTTTGGATCTCTCCTCTGAACAATTATCTGCTTCTCCATTTGAAAGATGGCAAGTCCTGTCTATCTGGGGAGAACTGCAGCCCTTTGGATGTTGTTAGATCTTAGAACTCATCAGTCTCAGCCATCATGGTCAGGGGTAAGGATCTATAGGAGTTTTGGTCCAACAGGATCTAGAGGACAAGTTTCTCCACCCTCCTGGCCTACAGAGAGGAAACATTAGAATGCCTTGAACACTTTCAGCAGAACTGATGTTTAAGTCTGTGTAGAACTGTAGCCGTGGGACAGAAATCTAGCCAATTATGAGTGAGTTCACAAATTTTAACTGTAGCTTCCTCTTATGCATTCCCCACATTCTATGAAGCACTTCTTTTCTTTTTAATGTATAACCAAATTAATGCTCTTCTATAAGAGGAATAGATCTAATTCTCCCAGCCAAGAAGTACAAAATAAAGTAGTGTTGAATGGCTGTGACCTCAGTGCCCTCCCAAAATGTGCTGTGACTTCACCATCTATCAGGCAACTCTTGGCTTGGGCTCAACTGATATCTGTCACCTCAGTTGAGCACTTGAGTAATTGAGTATTGTGAGGCCAATCAGGATGCCAGTGGCCACACCATGGTTTCATTCAAACAAAAGCGAGAGACAGCTCTGAATTGCAATTCCTCTGGTGGAAGGCAAGCACCTATCACAGTGGCTTCATAACATGGACCAAAATGGACAGGCCTCTTATCTGAACAGTTCTCAAAGGACAGTCCTCTGTTCAAAGGCATCGTCTGTTTGAAAGTCTGTCCAGTCCAATCTGGTTGAATGATTAAAAACAAAAGGGAAGGGAGAGTAGGGACCTTGACGCAGGATACCTGTATTTAGCAACTGGACTACAGGCTGGGCAGGCACATGGGAGCAGGTTCAGGAAAAAAAACTCAGCAGAAACCATCCCTCTAGCATTTAAAGACTTCTTCTCATGCCTTGGAATGTCAGCTGAGACAAGAATAAGTCTGTGAACACTTGCAGAATAAAGGTTGTGCAACTGGCAGCCTTCTTCCCCATCAGGTGCAGAAGCATAACAAAGGCTGCCTTATATGACTTGGAAGAATGATGCTGCTTACTCAGCATGCGGGACTCTGCTCTTGCTGAGTGCCCCAGAAACACTGGGCACATTCACCAGGAATCTGGACACAGGGCCATGACAAAAGGAGTCCAGTGAGCCAAGCCCAGGGAATGCAAAGGGTCCCTACCCCCTATACAGATTCCTCACACCTTCCTGCATGGGAAAGTGGCCACAGTCTTCTCCACTATGGTAAGATGTACTAAATTTTGATATAAATTATATGTAATAATTTCTAAATTTGTATCTATACATATCAGTTAGCACATGCAAATTGACCTCTTTTTTGATGAGGCATTCCTTCTCTTCTGCCAATACAGACGTGCCCTGTGCATTAATCTTATGTGAATCAATATGAATGATTCTCATGGATGAGAATGAGATTGCAGCCATATGGATACCCACACAAAGAAAGAAATGGATATAGAAAGAATGCATCCTAAGACTTCTATATTCATTCCCTGAAATCAAATATCCAAGCCTTGTTTTCGCTTATAAGGACAGAGCTGAAAATCCTCTGCACTACTAATGGATGATCTCCTATAAGTTCTGGGGCATTTTAAAAGGTGATTGTATTAGCACGTACAAATGGAAATTTCACTTACTATTTGCACAGGATTCTTTCTTGGTTGAATCCCTGAACAGGGAACGTGATCCATAGAAAGGCCTGTTTATAGAATGAATTATCCATGTGTAAGGCTTTGCACAGCTACTTTAAAAATCATATTCAGTTGCAAGCAGTCCAAATTGTAATGCAAAATATCAGATCACATTTAGGAGAAAGTAAATAGAAATGTCAGCCACTTCTCAAAATATAAATGTGAAATCCTCACTAACTTTTTTAAAAATGGACTCCTGTGAAGAATTGAAAAATCCTCAAGGGCTGTTTTGTTTGCTTAGTAAAATTGCTGAACTGGATTGTGTTCTCTAGCATTTTCTTTATCTGAATTATGGAGTCTTTACTCTTGTTCTTATTTCCCTGATTTTGTTTTTCCTTTAACAATAAAGCAGTAGAAATGCTCCTGCCAGTAGGCAGTAGCATACAGTATATTTTAGTACTACACTGAAAAGTTATGTTCCTCAAATATGCAGAACTTACCGGTTTTTTGCTTATGGGACTTGCCTATATAGTGGTCAATTTAGTTACATACCTGAAAGTATATAAATGATTCGTCTTCAGTCTCTTAAACTTTCAGTTTCCTTTATTTCTTCTCTGCCCTTTAATTACTGTACCAGTCAGTTCATTTCAGTGGATATTGTTTTAATATGAATCAAGCAGGTGAATTTTTTCAGCATTTTCTCACAGCAGGGATCACGTTTTAATAGCCCACGTATTGTAAAATTATCCAGTGCTAAAGGCAACACTCTAAAAACTCTTTGGCAAAGGGAAAGGTCAGAAAGTCATTTTATGTCAATAGCTGCTACTGCGTTTCACACAAACCTAGGGATGGGGATGAATTTGTTTTGATTGTACATTAATTTTATATTAATGCAAACTTTTCTAATTCTATATTTTTGAAGAACTATGAGTACTGAAACTCAGTTGTCCTTCAAAATTCACACTAGCCATGAATTTTGCAATGAAGTGTCCAATTCAAAAAGTGTGGACATAAATGCACATATTGAGGAAAGTAACAGTGAAAACTGCATTCTATTAGGAAAATTGGAATTAATTGTTCATATCATTCAAGAATGACTTAAAATGCACATACTAGGAAGAATGTGTATAAAAATGCTTACTGTATAAATGTTCATGTAAAATAAAATTCTCCAAATTTGGGATGAAGTAAGACTGGAACTATTCACAAATTTCAAGATGCACCAAGTTTAAGACCAGAAAAAGAGGAAATAAACAGAACTCAGACTTGAAAGATTTATGCATGATGAGTGTATGACTCACACGTCCCTCTCTTTTATCCTGTATTTTATCTCTCCCACCCTGACAAATCATATCCAAACCTTATGTACTCATTTCCAAAACTGTACAACCGCCAGTTGGCAAGCTAACTCTCTATATTAATGAATAATATGATCTATGGGAAGTTAAGCAGGAATGAAACAGAGAACTAGATTATTCCATTTTGTCACCTCTGTGTGCCTTCGGCAGTATCTAATTCAACAAAAAGAAAAAGAATATCATGTCCCCTGGATGTCACAGCATCTCTTTAATAAAGCTTTGTCTAACTCAGCTAATGCAGCTAATACGTGTTTTAACAAACCTTTGGCAATGTCCAGTAGTTGTTTCTTTGGGAAGTAGGTTATTATATGGAGAAATGTTGTACCAGAGCAAACTTTAATATGCCCTGATGTACACAGACTTTTAAATTATTTATCTTGTTCATTGAAATTAACAAATGGTAGCATAAATGGATTCTCTGTGATCTTATGACAGCTAAAACATTTATATTACAACATTAGAAGGATTAATGTTCCCCTTCCTTTAACAGAATGAATTAAGGCCCTTACAGTGCATTCAACATTTAAATGGGCAGTGTATAGACACAAACTTCAGATTGATATTTACTTGGATATCTAGTCCACTTTTGCTGAAGTCTATGCATGATTGCTATAAAACTGTATTAATTGCCAAGTACATTTGCAAATTAACATATACATATATTTTTAAAAAGGAAAGAAACAAAAAGGAGATAGCAATAAGGAGGTGTTTGTTTCTTTTTTTTTTTAAACCTCACTTCCACAACCAATCAGAAATCTGTGAAAGAAGATAAGCAAAATGGTCCTCACCAGCTGGCAAGATGATCCAGATAGCTGCAGAACCTTCTGCCCCTTCTCCAAATACGTAGTCGTGAAGGCAACTCCTACCCTGTTTAAAGTGTCCTTGACAGAAACATGCCACCCATTTTGTCTTTTCCATTGCTTTGATGAAGAAAGAACAGAGCTTGCCATTCTCCCCCAATCTGAGAATTAGTCATGGTTAATTAGTGGTTGGAATCATATATATAATCATTCCTCTTGCTCACGTACTTTTTCTTCAGAACACTTCCTCCACCCAAAGCTTTTGAGAACACTTGGAGGTGTGCACCAAAGAACTTGAAAGCCTAACAACTCTTCTAAAAAGTTCTACCCATAATATCTTTGCTTGCATAGTACCTAGCATCTGCCACTTTTCCTTACATTGAGGGGTTTGAGTTAATTAGTAAGGCCCTGGAAGAAATGAGCAATTTTCAGTCTCAAAATTCAGATTTTTTTCCCTTTTCAGAATGTATACTGTATGGTAATTCGAACTGTACAATACTCACTGGAAACTTAAACTGCCTTAGATTTCTATCAGCCCAAGCTGTCTATATCCTGTATGCATCCTTTCCTCATTAACACTCCACCCCCAAATCTGATTAAGGATGAACATAAAACACTCTCCATGATGTTGTTTGGATACAGCCTGAGGCATTTGCCTCACTTCTAAAAGGCAAGGCAGGCAATGAATACAAATTGATCATTACAGATAGGAAACTCTGCTTTCATAAAGGTGCAATTCAGATGTTCAGAGAGTGGGCCTGAGCAAAATGGCAAGCCCCCTCCTCTTCTAACACAATGTTTTCCTGGCTACAGGGGATAATTCCTGAACCATGTCTTCCCCATGGTGCTCAAACTGGTGAACCTGTGACTTGAGCTTACTACAAACCAAGACTGAAAATCTTGGTTGGATTTGGTCTGAGGTCAAAGACCAACAGGAAGTGGGCAATATGTTCTGCTCATTAAGGTGGCCACTGCAGATGGGATGCACTAACAAAAAAGAGGATTCTGATTTGAAAAAGATTTGCATATGCTAACTGGAATGAATTAATGAGAATTTAGTAATACACACACACTATTTTTGGCTATAAAATAAAAACAGATGCAAACAGTGATGTATGCAGATGGCTGTAAATGAATGAAGAGAAGCTGTCCAAGTTATATTTTGAGGGAAAATGGAAAAACTTCCTAGAAAGATTCTACTCATAGTAGGGTTTCTAGTTTTGCAAAAGATCAGCTTCTATCACTCCCCGTATTTTGTGAAGTGGATGTCTTGATGGTGAATGCAGTCAGCCCCAAATCAGGAGAAGAAAAGTATAGGAGTCTGCAGTTGAGAGATCCTAGTTTATAAGGGAATCCCTGTCTCTAAAACTTTAAAGGTTTCAGACCTGAAACATTGTATAACTCAGACAGGAATACACATCCAAGAGCACACAGTCTCTCTACAAAGTCTTAGTATTAGCAAAAGGTTCCTGGATATGCATTGTCACTGCTGTCTTTCAAGCAGGGCAGAGGGGCTAAAGAGAGCTAGGAAAAGTCTAGGGTCTAGAAAAGCAGCAGAATGGAACAATGAACCCTCCATGCGATGGGGCAAGAAAACCAGTAGGAATCCAGTTGGGAAGGAGGAGGGAGGAAGAGCAGCAGGAATCTAGTAGAAGCTGGAGGAGACAACTGTGAACTGGGTGAGGATGGTTGTGTGCTTCTATATCAGATGGGAGTAGCATTTATGTGAAAAAGAGAGGAAAGGGAAAGTTAAAGGGGGTATTGGAGGGATCCTCAAAACATGTGACTACGTTTTTGTGCAGTCTGAAATGCAGAGAAGGGAGTAATCTGTGTGCACATACATGCATGTGGAAATATCATAAGCATGTTTGTAAACGTATGAAGGATAGATTGTTGGGTGTGTGCAGTGTGTGTGCATGAGGATGTGTGTGCATGTGAGTGTGGGAGGGAGTTTTGGTGGTAATGAAGAGTGGGTGGAAAAGAGAGGCTGAAATGGCTGCCTGGCTCAAATATGGGTGGAGATAAAAATATTGCCTTCCCTGAAATAGCTTCCTTTTTTCACTGATTCAAGGGAGTAGGAATGGATAAATACATGATTTTCAGATTCTCATTTTTCCAGTCTTAAATTCAATTAATCCTGAACTTTGAGACTTAAAAAAAAGTTTGCAACAAAACTATGCATGTTTTTCAGTAATCTGGCATAGTATACTCCTGGATCAGCCCTCAGTATAAATGTCCAAGTATGCTTGGTGGTCCACAGCAAAACTAATGGACCATCTGCACCTGTGTTCTGAAATGTTGCATCTAGCCAGTGTGACAAATACATTAGTTATAGTCTGTTTGGACTCCAGGCAGAGCTCCCTTTGAAAAAGGTTTGGAATTTGCACTGTACCAGAATGCTGCACCGGTCTATTTACTAGGGTTGCTATAAGGAGCACATAACTTCCATATTTAACAGCATCACTGTCTACTGGTCCCTTGTAAAGTACAGCAAAGCACAAGTGCTGCTTATGACCACAAAGTCTCATATGAGTTGGGAGCACATTCTCCCATGCAAGCCTGCCTGTAATTTAAGATCTTTGTGGTAGACCTCTATCTGCAGACATCCAAACAATCTGATGGAAATTCTAAAGAGGTGGTCCTAATGGCTTCTCACAGGACCCAGCTTTTCCAGGAGAGTTTGGCAAATCACATTTCTAATGACTTCTTCTTAGCATTTAAGTACATTCCTATTTGGACCATAAGATGACTACTAAACGTGATGAAATTTGTTTTTAACTGATTGCTTCTGTTGATATTTCCTACATTTATTTGATGTCTTTTCATTTAGCATGTTATTGCTGTTTTATTGTATTATTGTTCTGAGCTGCCTTGAGCACCATTTTCTGGAAAGGAAGGATTCAGATTTAACAATGATAGTGTGATAGACCAGTTAGGGCTGTTGAGCAAACCAGCCATGTCTCTATTACTGCCGATGCTACAGGGCTGGCTGCAAGTGGTACCTCCTTGCCAGAACAAGGTCTCCGACTACTTAACAGAAGCTGTGGATGTTCAAGGAAGAGAAGTCAGGGACTGCAGGAAACACCTGACTATTAAAATCACCCTGGGAAGAGAAAGTGTGAGAAGGGAAGAGTAGGATCAAGAAAGAGAGTAGAGGAAAGAGAAACAGGGGAGCAAGAAAGATGAAAGCCAGAAATTGATAACTGTAAAATAGAGGCAGATGAGTGAAGAGCCGAGAAGCAAAAGTTGCCAGAGCAAAGTCAATGGAACAGGATACAAAGTGAAATCAATAAAATTCCTTGGAGAAGAAAAGCTGAAACCCGAGGAAAAGAGAGATCCAAAAGAGGAATGAGGTGGCTAAAAGAATATGAGCCACCTTGTTCATATCCAGTTCAGAAAGGATAAATAAAGTATCAGCTGGGAAAGAGGGACAAGATCAAGTCATAAAAGAAAGTGAAGTGATAAAGTGAGGCATGAACTCATATGATAGTTAGTCTTCTTATCCTTTTATGTGAGAACCTGGGCTCATCCCATGAAGCAGATTGGTGGGAGATTCAGGACAGGTAAATGGAAGTGCAGTGCATATTTATATTATGGAATTCACTTCTGCAAGATGGGATACATTCACAAAGAAGGCTATGGATAGCTGAAAGGCCTGATTTGCTATATGCTACTTCCAGTAGCAACAGAGGCAATAGGCCTTTGTACACCAGTTTCTGGGGAACTTGGGTGGAGGAGGCTGTTGCCCTCCTGTCCTGCTTGTGGGTGTCCTTTGGGCAGCTGGTTGGCCACTGTGTGAAGAGAGCTGGTCTACATGGAATCTTGAACTGATCCAGCGGACTCTTTTTATCTTCTCACGGCTGAATTCCAAAGGAGAACGATGCAGAGCTAGAATGGGATTCCCATAAAGCAGCCCTGCATAGCTGCCAAGCTGGGCAAACATCCTAGGCATGGCAGCATGAAGCTGTTCTAAGAAAGGGCTACTGTCTCACAGGCAGGAACAAAATGCATGTACTGCAGCCATTGATAAATTGTATTCAATTTACAAAGGCAATTGTACTAAAATGAATGGTATTTCAGTATGAGACACTTATCATTTTCTATGTATTCATATTCCATTTTAATGTCTGTCTTTGATATGTTATTTGATATCATGACCCATGTATGGCAACCCAAACATTCCATGTTATTAAGGAAAGCTGTCCCAAATTGTTTGGGCACCTTGTGCTAAGAGCCAAGTTGCGGCTTTCTCCCTTTCTTTGGGGGTCCATATCCCATTTGTTACCTGTCGCAGCTTTGGCAAGTGAGATAGTAACCACCACTTCCTGAGACTGTGTCTAGGCATCTCACACATTGCCTAGCAACTGCACGACACACTTCCGAATGCTATCTATATTTGCTTGCATTGGTGATGGTGGGGTGGGGAGGATAGAAGCTGAAGAAAAGGCAGCCTTCTTAATTTATTAACTCTAAGTGATTCCTGTTGAAGTGTGACTCGTTGCTACCTCGAGAATGTGCATTAATGTTTATTTCCCAGCTGCTGTCATTAGCTCTTCTACCACATCTGCTGATACAATTGCTTACATATTGTGTCTCGTATATATTTTGCACCATAGCAGAACAGGGATAAATTACGAGTGTTCAGACTTAGCAAGACAGAAAGTGTAGCAGAAGCAGCAACCTCTCCTGCTACTCCAGTTCTTCATTTGGAGAAATGCAGGAATTGGTGATGAAGAGAAGTGTTGCTTTCAGCATCCATAGAGTTGCCAGCCTGCCTACACAACCTGCCTTTTTGGAGTATTAGTGATAACACTGCATTCTCTGTGTTCAAGAATATCTCCTATGGGAAGTCACTAACAATGCAGCAGCCATCTCAAGGCACACAATGTTCTAACATTGTTTAACAGCCTCAGCTGGGTCACTGGGTTGATGGAAGATATCTGGGAAAACCTGAAGGAAAGGAAGAATGTATATAATAAAAGAACAAACTCAAACTACCTGTGGCATTTAAACTTCTCCATGTGTTCTTATACAGCCTATCTTAAAATACATTAGCATACATTTTCAGTGCTTCAGATCTTAAAAGCTGATTTTAATTGCTAAAAGTTTACATCTTGCTTAGCTCCTGTCACTTTAGCAATTTAATTAGAAGGGAAGGTGCTTCAAGATGGGAAAGGATGATTTACAAAGGTAATGAGAAAAGAGCCTTAAGTTTATCTGTGGCTGTAATTATGAACCTGTTCTACAGAATAAGGAGAATCCTTAAAGTAATTTGTTTTGTATGCTTGATTGTACACTCCTGATATGCATACATGTCCCCCACCTGGGCTTCAATTCCACTTGGCTGAAGCTTGAAGTGAAAGGTGGGTCTCCCTAAGGTGTAGGCAATTGCAGGGACAGACTGCATGTTCAGGGCTCCTGGTAAAGGCATCAGGTAGCAAGTAGGAATGTTTGAGAAATTCCACCTTTGCAAATTCCTATGCAAAATATCATGCCCCACATCAGTCATATAGATGTAGAAAAAAAATGGCAGAGGAAGCTGGTGAGGTAGCATTTTTAATATCTAATTTTATCTAATATCTAATGTCACCTAGCCATATATTCATGGCATACAGAGAACACTCTTGAAATGGCATATTAATTTCTTTTTGGACTTTTAGGCTTCCAGGTGTTATATCAGAAGCCAACACCTGGAATTTCAGCCACTGGAGTTCTACCAGATGTTATTATCCTAGACAGAAGAATACAAAAGGGATATCACTTTTATTTTCCCATCAAAAGAAACATGACTCCAGTCCTCCGTCAGCTTCACTGGCTCCCCATTGAAGTCCAGGCCCAATTCAAGGTGTTGGTTATTACCTATAAAGCCCTTAACAGCTTGGGTTCTGGCTACCTAAAGGAGCGCTTACGTCCATATGTGCCCTCCTGCTCCCTGAGATCAGCGGGAGAGGCCCTTCTTCAGGAACCCTCCGTGAAGGATATTAGGAGGGTAAGTACCCGAAGGAGGGCTTTCTCTGCGGTGGTGCCCAATCTATGAAATGCGCTCCCCAGAGAGGTCCGCCTGGTGCCGTCATTATTTGTTTTTTGGTGCCAGGCCAAGACCTTTTTATTTAAATGTCATTTTAATTGTTAACTTTATTTAGCAGAGCTCGGGGAGGGCCCTGCGGCCCATAAAGCACCAGCGACCGGGCCAGGAGAACCAGCATGCCGGATGGGGCCCACCTCCTTCCGCGCCGCCCTCCAGAGGCCAGGACCACCAGCCCAGGGCCCAGCTCCAGCCTTCTTCCCCCGTGCGGGTGAGAGACGCGCCAGGAAGGGGCAGAGCTCGGGGAGGGCCCTGCGGTCCATAAAGCGCCGGTGGCCAAAGGGCGATGGCCAAAGGGCGGTCGCCGTTTGGGAGCCGTTTGGGGGGCTGGGCTGGCCAGGGGCCATGTTTAATTGGTCCACCTGCTGCACCGTGCTGCGCTGTCGCCGTAACTGCTGCTGCTGCCGGACTGGGGCATACCGCCGAGCCGGGGGCCAGCTGATGCTGCTCCTGTGGCCATCGCTGGACCACCCCAGGCACGGAAGATGCCAGGGCCACGCCAGGCCCGACGGCACGGAGGAGGGTGCCGCCATCTTGCCCCCGAATGGGTTTCCGCACCCCTCCCTGCTCCACCCCGCCAGTGCCGGTGAGAGCGATGCCGGTTTGGGGCGGGGTGCGTGGGCGGGCGCCAGTGTAACCTGCCGGACCCGGCCTGGGGCAAGGCGGGCTTGGAGCTCCCTCCCCCCCCCCGGACATCGGCCACATTCTGCGGCTCGGTCTACCTGCCGCGCTGCGCAGTCGCTGCCACCGCTGCCAGACTGGGGCGCACCGCTGAGGGAATGGGGAGTTTTTGATTGTTTTTATAATTTTATTGTATTTTAATCTGTTTTAATTTGTTTTTATGGAGTCGTCCCTGGCCATGTCGACGTTTGTGTTTCCTGGGGCGCCGCCATTGGGGTGGTCATGGGCAATGGATGTAACAGCGGTGGGGGCTTAACGTGTCTACGCAGAAGAAGGAGGGACAGATGGTTGACACCCGTCCCTCCTTCTGGTTTTGCCCCCAGCCAGAGGGTTCCAGGTAGTCTTGTCAACTGCCCCTCGGGCCTGACGGTGCTGCTGCTCAATGCCAGGTCGGTCAACAATAAATCTTCCCTCATCCATGACTTGATTGTGGATGAGGGGGCCAACCTGGCTTGCATAATGGAGACCAGGGCGGGAGGGGGGGGGGATGTCGCCCTCTCTCAAATGTGCCCACCCGGGTATCTGGTTCAGCACCATTCACACCCAGAGGGGAGGGGAGGGGGGGTCGCTTTGGTTTACCGAGCCTCCATCTCCCTCACAGGACTTCTGGTCCCTTCGATGCCAGGGCTGGAGTGCCTCTACTTGGTGTTGGGCGACCGAGACAGACTGGGGATTCTGTTGGTGTACCGTGCACCCTTCTGCCCAACAGTCTCCCTGCCTGACGGAGATCGTCTCGGACCTGGTGTTGAGGACCCCCAGGATGTTGGTCCTGAGGGACTTCAATCTCCATGCCGAGACTGGTCTGACCGGGGTGGTTCAGGACTTCATGGCCTCCATGATGGCCATGGGGCTGTCTCAACATGTCACCGGCCCGACCCATGAACATGGACACACTCTGGACCTGGTTTTCTCGATGGGGCAGGAAGAGGGTGGTCTGAGGGTGAGGAATTTATGTTTGACACCCCTATCATGGTCAGAGCACTTCCTGGTGAGGTTTGTGCTCGAGAGCGGCCTCTCCCTCTGTAAGGGTGCGGACCCGATTGTGTGGGTCTGCCCCCGGAGCCGGATGGATCCGGATGGATTCCTGAAGGCCCTGGGGGAGTTTCCAGCTGACAAGACTGGTGCTCCTCTCGAGGCTCTGGTCGAACTGTGGAACGGGGAGATGACCAGAGCTGTTGACACGATTGCTCCTAAGCATCCTCTCTTGCTGGGCAGACCCCACTCTTCCCCCTGGTATACACCTGAATTGCGGGTGATGAAGCAGGCTGGGAGACGGCTAGAGCGTAGGTGGAGGAGGTCATGGGATGAATCTGACCGAACACACTTGGGAGCCCATTATCGGGCCTATGCTGTGGTGGTGAGGGTGGCAAAAAAGAATTTCTTTTCCGTTTCCATTGCCTCCTCAAAATGCTGTCCGGCGGAGCTTTTTCGAGTGGTGGAAGGCCTGGTTTGTCCAGGTCCTTAGAAAGATCTGGTTCCACCCTTGAAGGCCCGCTGTGACGACTTTGCCAAGCATTTCAGGGAGAAAATCGCTCAGATTCGTCACGAGCTAGACTCTACTAGTGACTCAGAAGTTTCTGGGGAGACACCAATGCTGCCGTCTGGTCCAAAATTAATGGATGAATTTCAGTTATTGCGGCCTGATGATGTGGACACGGTGCTTGGACGAGTATGTCCCACCACTTGCCTATTGGACCCTTGCCCGTCTTGGTTAATAAATAATTCCAAGCACAGGATTGCGATCTGGATCTTGGAAGTGGTTAACGCCTCTCTGAGGGAGGGTCGGGTACCTGCCCCTTTAAAGGAGGCGGTAGTCCGACCAATCCTGAAGAAAGTGTCACTGGATCTAGAGATGGCCATTAATTATAGACCAGTGGCCAACATCCCGTTTCTGGGCAAGGTGTTGGAGCGGGTGGTGGCAGGACAACTCCAAGCTCTCTTGGATGAAACTGATTATCTGGACCCATTTCAGTCCGGCTTCAGACCCGGGTACAGTACTGAATCTGCCTTGGTCGCTCTGTACGATGACCTGTGCAGGGAGAAGGACAGGGGGAGTGCGTCCCTGTTGGTTCTTCTGGACCTCTCAGCAGCTTTTGATACCATCGACCATGGTATCCTTCTGGATAGGCTAGCGGGATTGGGGGTCGGAGGCACTGCTTTGCAGTGGTTCCGCTCCTATCTCAATGACCAATTCCAGAAGGTAATGCTGGGGGACTATGTCTCTGCACCATGGCAGCTATGCCATGGAGTACCACAGGGGTCCATTTTGTCCCCTTTGCTGTTTAACATCTACATGAAACTGCTGGGAGAGACCATCAGGAGGTGTGGGCCACAGAATCATCATACGCTAATGATACCCAGCTCTACCTCTCGTTTTCCACCAATCCAGGTGAGGCAGTGGCTGTGCTGAACAAGTGCCTGGCCGAGGTAATGGGCTGGATGAGGGCCAATAAACTGAAACTCAATCCAGACAAGACGGAGGTCCTGTTGGTTGGTGGATTGGGCTTCGGAGAGGCTGAATTAAACCTAGTCCTGAATGGGGTTGCACTCCCTCTTAGGGACAAGGTCCACAGCTTGGGAGTGCTCCTCGACCCAGAGCTGTCACTAAAAGCTCAGGTGACCACGGTGGCGAGGAGCGCTTTCCTTCAGCTTCAGTTGATCCATCAGCTGCATCCCTATCTGGAGAATGATTGCCTGGCGACAGTGACACATGTGTTGGTTACTTCCTGATTGGACTTCTGTAATGTGCTCTACGTGGGGCTATCCTTGAAGACGATCCGGATACTTCAATTGGTTCAAAATAGAGCTGCCAGGCTGCTGATGGGGACTGGGCATTATGTTCACATGACTCCAGTCCTCCGTCAGCTTCACTGGCTTCCCATTGAAGTCCGGGCCCAATTCAAGGTGTTGGTGATGACCTATAAAGCCCTAAACAGCTTGGTTCCTGGTTACCTGAAGGAGCGCTTACATCCATATATGCCCGGCCGCCCCTTGAGATCTGCGGGAGAGGCCCTTCTCCGGGAACCCTCCGTGAAAAAAATTAGGAGGGTAGGTACTCAGAGGAGGGCTTTCTCTGCGGTGGCGCCCAATCTATGGAATGCGCTCCCCAGAGAGGTCCGCCTGGCACCGTCATTATTTGTTTTTCGGTGCCAGGCAAAGACCTTTTTATTCAAACGTCATTTTAATTGCTAATATTATTTCCTTATTTTATTCTTTGGCCAGGGCGACTTATTTTATATTGTTTATTTGTTTTATATTTTTAATGTATTATATTTTAATGTTTTGTGAGCCACCCCGAGGCTTCGGCGAATGGGGAGGCATAGAAATTTTCTAAATAAATAAATAAAATATTTATTGATTTTATATCTTTGGCCAGGACATCTCCAATTATATTGTTTTTATATGTTTAATATGTATTTATTTATTGTTGTGAGCCGCCCTGAGGCTTCGGCGAATGGGGTGGCATAGAAGCTTACTAAATATATAAAGGTATTTTTTAAAATTCATTTAAAGAGCATCTATTTAAAATATCCCAACATTGATTCTTGAATCCAGCGCATAAAGAGCTTGTAAAACCATTTCTCTAGTCACACTCCACAGAAGCCGTTTCTTGTTACTAAAAAAATTCATAGAAATATGTTTTCTGTATGTTTACCTTGGTAGAGAACACCACAACTGAAGCAACACAAGTGAGGAGATCCTACTTAATAACTTCAGTAATCTTACTGTTTAACTAAAGTTCTTTCAGTCTGAGGGATAAATTCAGTTGTGGAGAAGCTCTTGGAGACCACACTCCAGGGGCTGCCCGGACAAAACAAAAAGGGGCAGAGCCAAAATACTCAAACTACCAGCAGATCTGAGCATTTCTGTCCCTTACTGCCTTTAACAGAGCCTGTGCAAAAGCCAGGAAAACACCACTTGGAGAGGAGAAGAGGTCATCTAGGGAAACTTGGAGGAGCAGATTGGTATCCCAAGCAAGCCTGCATTTAGTCACTGAGGATCAACAACTCTGAACTGGAGGACGTGCTACAATCTAAGCACAGCTGTGGGAGTTGCAAAAATTCCAGGGGTCCTTCTTTGCACAGGCCCAGCTGTTGAAAAAAAAGACGCCCTCTACTCATTACCACAAAGTTCACCAGTGTATTTATTAGAGAAAGATGATGCTCAGTTTAATTAGGAACAGGCCAAGAATGTGTTGTGTTTACAAGTTCTTTAAAAGCTTAAGGAAAAACAGGTCCTGGGGGATGACCCACCATCCCATACAAATGACCAAACTGTCCTTTTCCTGGTTCCTCCCACTCATTAGAAGGCAGCAGGGAAAGCTGGGGTCAAATGAAAACCACCAAGCAAAGTTAAGAATTTCCACTCTCTCTGGAAGTCCTGGGATCAAATTGGGAGGGAATTGTACCCTCCCAATTCCAAAATTCAGCATTATCAACACCAACTTGCATAGCTTTTCCAGGTCTACAATGGGACCTGCTGGAAAATGTTAAACTTAAACTGAAGTTAAATTTTAGGTCATATGCAGATAACCCTATGAAGTGATAATACCCTAAAGGTTACTGAGCATGCATTCCTGAAGAATATAAGAATGATTTTGTACTGGAGGTACCCTGGCAATATTTGCAATTACGTCAGGCCTTGGAAGCCATTTATACTCTGGAGATATATTGTATTTCAGCAACCCCTCCAATTGTTTATGAATTGCAAGAATTCTTACAGGTGTACAGGCCTACTGCTTATCTCTGCTCACACCTTGCCTCCCAATTGAATTTTAATATTCTCAAATTATCAGGCTCCTGGCACTCTGCTGAAAATGTGTTCTATATAACTGTACAAAATATATTTATTGTTTCCCTTTCCAGTCAGTAATAGTTGCTGTAAAAAATGTAAGGAGTAGCCTAAAGTATGACCCTCATTTCTGTCTTTTAGAAGTGATATTTTGCACATCCATACATATATAAAGTAGTCTTTGAGGTTTTTAAAGGCTGTGATTTAGCATGCATTCTGCCCAGCTGTCATTTTAAAAAAACGGGTGACCTATTAACAGGGGTAGACAAGCTTGTTGAATTCCTAAAGTTCAACACCAGGCATGGCCAAGTGCGTAAGCAAAGGTGGTTTGCGCACTGGGGCTGCTTTGTCCAACCTGTTTAGGGGTGTGTGTCTCCCACCTGTTTTGGGGCATGCGCACACACACCTTCAGGTTGTAGAAAATGTTGTGCTATTTAAGTATGCTTGAGTCACATGCCCAGTAGAGTGGCCGGGGAATGGGATTTAAATGGATGCTATGGGACTCTGGTAGAGCTTTTCAACCCTCCCCCTTCATGGCTTTTCTCAGTTACCCCCAAGGTGCTACACAGCCAGCAGGAGAAAACATACCGGTCATACTGCTGGGTAACATCAACTAGGTACGTGCATCTGTGTAACAAACAGTGAAAAAATGCAGGAATGATAGCCAGGCAGACAGAGTTTCCAACACCATGGCCTCAACTCAGATCGAATCTAGCTCTCCACTCTTTTTTAAGTTAGTAAAAACAATCAAAGACCTCCCAATCTCAGCTGCTGGAGCGCCAATCATTTTGGGCCAGCCTAGACAAGCTGCTGTGAAGATTTTCTAAAATGGCCAAGTTAGTGAACTAAGCTGGTTGAAGACCATGGTATGGTAGAGAAAGGACTTCAACCCTTTGCTCCTGCCACAGTCCTGATCAGAACTCTTCTTTCTCCTACCCCCCAGTTCACACCAGTTTAGCAATTTTGCTCCCATTTAAGTAAAGGCTTAAAGCCCTCTCGTAGTTCATGTTTCAGGTCTGGCTTGTCACCCCCACGCTGACTTTACTTTGCATATGACCAAATAGTTTATTGAATTTGGTCTTGTGCCTTTCGCCAAGTAGCTCCTTAAGTCTGGACTACTTTTCTTTTTTCAAGCTTCATCCTGCCTCCCAAATGTGTACAAATCCCTCCCAAATCTCATTCATTTAACTGAACCACCACTCCTAGTTTGCCTTATACTAATCTTGTTCCAAAACTGTCATGAAAGCATGATTAGTGATAGCTTTCCAGTGATAGCTTTGTGAAAGAGGGTCAGCTGATAGTTTCATGATCCCAGGGGGTAACCCAGTTTTTAACACAGAAAATGGAATTCATGGGGAAAGCACCCAGACAGTGACTTTTATTTCATCTTGCTTATGTTGATGAAAGTAATTTAGCAAGTGTAAGCCATAATGAGAGCATTGGTCCTATGGATAAGAACACACAGTGGTTATTTTTTTTACATCAGCAAAACAGGTTACCTAGTGATGACGTTTCATGGTTTTATGCCTTGGGATTTTTCAAGGAAAAAGGCAGACAAGCATTTTTCAAGCTATTCTTTTTGAAAGCCAGCTTAATACCAAATGTACCAACAGCCTGTAAAGTAAATAAGACTATATTTCTCCTTGATGAGATAGTAAAGTAGAGATAATTAAGATTCCACAAGAAGACTCCTTTAAGAATATTTTTAAGAGCTACAGGTGTTCCTTTTGCGGGGTTCAGTGTGATCAATCATTTTGTAATAGTTCATACACACTGTATCTCAGACTGTAATTTGGTCAAACTCTGCTGAAGCTAAGTGCAGCTGCATCAGATACAGGTACACCAAATAAATGACATCTGATCAAAGTTTTGCTTCATGCTAAAATTAAATACACTTAACCAGTTCCCCCAGCATCTTAAAAGGGGAACACATTTAAAGTTTTACTGTCTGTGCAACAGCATGAATCTGGATGATACAACCTCTAGGGAATGGTTTAAGGAGATGATAAAAATGCTCCTCATACCCTTTCAATGACTGTGGGCAAGGGTGAGATGAGGAAGGTAGTTAACTTCTAACATTGTGCTTATTTGGGTGACTGGTTCTTTTGAAAGTGAAGTACACGGAAATTCTGCAACATGTTTCCAAAACACAACAAATTGCATGGATGAAAGGCTAGAACATACATTTTTCTGCTAAGAAGCAACTGTTTGAATACAAATATTTATGTATTTGAGTGAAGCTTTTGGCAGACAGATAGTACCATTCCATCTTAAATAAAAGCAAGAAACCTGATCCATGGTAAATGCATGCAGAAAAAGGGGTCTATCACAGTGACATCCATAATCTAAGTAAGCCAGAGACCTCTATATTTCAGTATCATGGTTCTTCTGACATATTTCTCAATGCATAGTATAAATCACATACAGGGAGTTCTGTCCAATTTAACTACACAAGTTTTACAGTATCTTTAAAAAAGTCACCAAGTAAAAAAGGGAACTATTTTTTCTCTAGTTCTAAAGCAATGCAACCTTTTAAAAAAGAGGCCCACTTAATTTATAAAAGTATTTAACAATATGGTATGTACATGCATATGAGGAATACCATTCATATGGATTGGATTTTGTGGCATAAAGTACCATCTTGACAGATGAAGTACCATCTTTTACATGGCTTATTACAGGTTTTTCTCAGTACTACTGATGTGTTTCCACATTTCTTCTACATTGTTTCAAACATTCTCATTCAATTTCATAGAAAAGAAATAGCTTTCAAAATGAAATTCACTAGAGGACACTTTGGAGAAATTTTCCTAGATTGGATTAGGGATCTTGTGCATACCTTACGTGGCAGAACTGTGTTGATACATATCTCCAGTACCTTGGCTTCCTGCACATCAGTTAAAGCCCAGGAGAAGACAACTCTCCCTACAGGGCTGTTTCAGGGCAGGAGGTGAAGGCAACCTGGGAGGCTGCAGAGCAGTGAAGAGAGTTGTAAAATAAAAACACACACAGCAACCTTGTCCACCTCACAGTGATTAGGTAAGCTCCAAAACACCAAAACAAAACAAAACAAAACAAAAATCAAAACAATAAATGCAAAGTAAACAAATGGGAGAAAAGAAGCTGTGATACAACCCCCATCAATGGTGAGTCCCACTTTTGAAAAACAGTTGGAGTTTTTCCTTTGCAAACAGTCATTCTGTGAAATTGTCTCTATAATCTCTCTTCTCCAAATAGTGGATAATTTCAAGAGGCCATTTGTACACAGTAATACTTATTACACAGGAGTACACCTGAATTCTGGGCTTAAGGAGTTCATCAATAATAATACTAAGTTCACTACTGGATTATGTGTAAGACCATAATAATTGCTTTGCAGAACCAGATCAAGGTCTAGCTTGTCCAGCATTTATTTATCTTAGAAGATTATATGGGTGATGGCCATCCCCCATCCTCATCTTGATACAGAGAAGTGCTGGTTCATAAGACTCCACAGGACTCACATTTTCTGCATAAAGCCATGGATCCACTGAAACCACTTTCAGTTTCATTGCAGAAATGAGATCTGAGCACTACCCAAAGATTGTTTCCTTTCCTGTTTTTCCACAATTTAACTGTTAGTTTGCACTGTCATATAATGGAATAGCACAGATGCTGTCATGTTTTGGGTTTTGCTTTGCTTCTTGGGTTTGGGGCTTTGCTTTGTTTTTGCTTTCACAAATAATAGCACATTTTCTGCACTCTAAAAAGCTTGCCAAAACTGCTTTTTTTAAAAGAGATGTGAATCTGAAGGGTAACAGCATCATCTAAAGAACCTGTTAAGAATCATGAGCATGGAACGATGAGCACACAATGAATGTCTCACCTAGCAAAGTTCACACATCACCATTAGCCAGTTCAGTGTGAAAAGTGTTATGGGTCTGGTATTATGGGTCTGTGCTATGGTGCCACCCATGTACATGCAAGACCATGGACCATTTCTCAGTCCAGAAGTCCAGTCACGTCATTTGAGTAAAAATAATGCGCCTAATAGACTCTGTATAGCTGCTGCTCAAGGCTTGGTTCCCCAGTCTGAGGAGTTTTCCTTCATGAAAGCAGTGGGCCAGACTCAGTTCACCTGACTACTCCAGCCTTGCTTTTCTGCTGTGGGCTTTTTAGACTGTAATATCCACCTCTGGTTCTTATTCTTTGCCAACCAGACCAGTGAGCATTTTTAGACTAGGTTGCTTCCCTCTGACCACTTGAAGCTCTGGTTCCATAATTACCATGATCAATAGGAATCATAAGATACAGTATATCGCCCATAATCCTTCTTTAAAATAATCTGGACATCTATGTTCATGCACATCATTTTTACCCATGGCCAACTACAAACAATTTTTTTCACTTGATGTTTGTTGTTGACTATAAATGCCTTCCTTCCCTCCACCATTGCTGCTTCGTCATAGTAACTGGAAATAGTGGTAGAAAGGCTGAAAGGGTCTATTGCTATAGCTTTATATAATGCTAATGGTAAGTATCCTTAATATGACTAAGAAGGTCATGCGTAAAATAAGTATTCCTTATCCTAGCAAGTAGGACAGGTAAAAGAAATATTGTTTTTCCTAGAAAGCTGGCCACTCCATCCAAAGTTGCTTACTCCAGGCTTAATATTTTATAAAATATTGTCTTCCCCAGGATGGTTGCTCTCTTACAGACTTTCTATAGAGGTGCTGGCTTGATTCCCCTTCTACAGCTACCCTTCTACAGCTCAGCACACATCACAAAACATTATTTTGTCTCTGAAATCATTGTAATCCAACCCCCAGGTTGGGGAATAAACCTTTACCACCCAATTCCTTGGTGCCTCCTGCATACGTTGGAGGAAGTGCTGACTTAATCTTATTTAGACAGTTATCTCCGAGATTCCTGTTGCTTTATATCCACACCAGACATGAAGTCATTTCTTGGTATAATCTTTTGGATCATCTATGACTACAGTTGAAGTCCATTTCTGGTCAGTTTTGTATAGCCACCGGGCAAAACGAGGCAGCTGCTTCAGGAAAGAGTTGCACATGGAGCAAGAGTGAGGATTTGCAGGACAAAGCTATAAATGCCACATGGCTTGCCCTCCATCCCTTAAACCATCTAGTTATCCTAAGGTGTGGTGAAAGATGCTATCACATAGCTAGTGTTGAAGGGTCATCTATGGTTGATTTGACTTCCATGTGGGATGAATTTCATTACTTCCATATGAAGCAAATTTCACTTTTACTGACTTTCATGTGCAGAATGGAGGACTCAATTTTTCTTTCCCCCAGGAAGCAAAATGTCTTGGCTGGCCCTGTTCTGATGTGTCATCAGCAACAATTCTCTGTAACAAACTTTCAAAACTTCTTCAGGATGTTTTTGGTGTAATTAATGCCAGCTGCCACACCCAGGAACATAAACTTAAACAACAGAACCCTGTGTGTGTTCATTGGTTAATTTTCTTTTAAATGACAGTTTAAACAAGTATGTGAACAGTGGCTATTATTAAAGAAAAATTTTGATTGTGAATAGTTCATTTCCTCTCAAGCCCAAACAATAAACAACAAAATGTTTTCAAGTTCTTGCAGGCTAATCCTAAGCATGTTTACTCAGAAAAATGCCTAATTGATTTTGACGTGCTTAGAATTGCAGGCTTAATTTTCATTTGCTCAAGCATACAATTCCTAAAGCACCCCTTGAGGAGGAGGACCAGAGAGGAACCCTTTGCAACCACACTGAACTGCAGATGTGTCATACCCTGCTAGTCTCAAACACTGACAGTAATCACTGGTGCAGAGACATCTATTGTGTGCAAAGCCAGCTAAGCTTGACCTATCTGTATCAAACTGACATCTGATGTTGACGTGACCAGGGAGCAATGGCACTCGCATAAAGCAACACAGTGCAGCTTGAAGCAGGAAAAGGAAATATACAGCTCTGTGGTTTCCAAAGTATCCTGGATTGTTACAGCCAATGACAGTTGCTGGGTAGATAACTATAGCCCCATTAACAAAGCAAGCACCTCACATGCACCATAGCTGTGCAAAGCCAGCTAGACAGCAAAAAAGCACGTGGGAGTATACACCTACACGCAAAGCATTGTTTGTTTATTTCCAATATATCTAAAGCGCCTATAATGCAACTGGATTCCGGTGCAGTATAGGAGGTAAACTGGGACTTTTGATAGATCTTGGGATGACTGACAGGAGATCCATGGGTGTGCTTAGACACAAGCCTATGCATGTTTGCACTGGGCAGGGCAGGAGTCCTATGACTCCCAGGATTCCAGAGGGAACCATCCTAGATAGTTCATGGTGGGAACTGTAGGATCTTTTTATGTTTATATATGGGACTGCATCCTGACACTCCTAACTGTCTGACAGCAGCAATGATTTTACTTAAGCACCCCGCCACCGCCACCGCCACTAAATTGTAAAGAAAGAAACCGGCGAGCAACTAAAAGTGCACTTGCATGTGAAATGACTTGTGCAGTTTGATCACAAATTCCTGAGCCGAGTACATCCTGAAAGGTAGCCTGATATAACTTTGTTTTTACTCTATCTATGGCTTCTTGCCAGTAGGCTTACCATTCCTCTAGAATTTCTTTGTCTACAGAATCACAATTTACAGCTACAGATATAATCATACCTGTAGAGAATGTCTTCAGGTTAGAAAATATCACATCCAGAATGAGCTTCTTATTGAAAAACAAAAGGGAGGGAGGGAGGGAGGGAGGGAGGGAGGGAGGGAGGGAGGGAGGAAGGAGTCCAGAAGGTGACAGTTTATCATTTAAACCATCTTGTTAAACCATATGTTACTTGTAGAACAATATTGTTGATTTATGACATAAAGTAGGTATGCTTACGCATAGCAAAATGCTGTTCCATTCATCTGTGATCCTAAAAGGACTACATGAAAATGAAGTCTTGTGTAAAGTAGCATGATGTGCCCTTCAGCACATATGTGCATGGCACACTCTTTCCCTCCCTCTCTGAGTACACTGGTTATTTAAATACACCATCTCTACATCTCCAAGCAGTTATTGCCCAAGCTTACTTCACTTTGCAAGTACAGATGACTGAAAACCCAAGGTTTATGGTAATATCTGAGCTTATTTACAAATGCACATGCTGAGAATTGATGAGAATATTCAGCCTAACCTTCCTATAGACAGCAGTCACTCACCCTAGATCAGATGTTCCAGAGAGGTCACCAAAAAAATGCCCTGAAATTCAGCTCGGCTCTCCCCAAGTCTCACAGAGTCTACCTGTGTGTTTCTTTTGTGCCTGTACTCAAGGAGGCATTGACTGCACCAACCTTAGCTGGACAGGACTGATTCTGCCAGTAGGCAGCAGCAGGTGACCACATTATGCTGATTCGGAGCACCATGCTCTTAGTGACATAATCTGTTGCTGTTGTGCTTTGACTGCTGCAGAAGGTGGGAGTGCTTGGGAGGATTTTCTGGCTCAGGTGCCAAAATAACTTGACCAGCCTTATAAGAACATAGGCACTATTTGCGTTTTTGTCTACAGCAGCAAAAAGTCTGTTGAATGCCGAGTGATAGCCAGGATGGGAAACGCTCTCACCTTTCATTGGAATATTCAGCTATTCCTTAGTTAGTCTGACCCATTTACCTGAAATTTCCCATACAACACATGTGGCCAGCATGCTCGGCCACTGACTATCAAAGAGCTTTAAGTAGTCCTCCTGGCCCCATTTACCCTCTCCTGTTGAAACCCCCAAACTTGCCCACACATGTGCAGTTGCCACACACACTTTCAGAAATGTCCTATTTACCGTGCAGCCTATCATTACTACCCATTTTCAGCAGACAAACTTGTTTTGGAGACATATGCCAATCTGTAAATGAGAAGAAAGAATGCAATATGTGGAAAGATTAAAACTGCATGGCAGATGTGCAACATAATCTATCATGTTTACTCAGATGCAAGTCCTACTATATTTGATGGCACTTCTTTCGTAATGTGTGTGTTTAGGAATGTTGCCTTAGAAATAAAAAGGAAATTGCCCACTATTTAAAAACAGTGGGCAAGACATGCCAAACTATTATGGCAAATGTTCTCCCCATCCTCCAGTAGAGGCATTTGGATCCCTGACATACTTGTTTTTGTTTACTTCTGAATAACCCAATGGAGAAAATATCTTAGGTTGTGTCAGTTTATTTTCAAAAAGTCAACCATTCCCCCATCCCTCCCATTCAAATGCCCCAGTTTTACATGAGATATCATGATGTTATTATTTACCAATGTTTAAAATGCTGCATGTCTTCAAAGCAAACATTTTTTTCCATTGAGCATAGAGGCTTTTAAAAAGAACAAAAATGAAATGGATCCCAGCATCTGAGTGAATTCATTCTTGAATTCATTCTCAGAGTTTAGCACTCCCTTGCCACTCCATATTCATCTGCTGAACGTGTTGGTATTTCTGCTAATATGAAGCTAGGTAATTGACAAGTCTACTCATCTAAGGGCTTAAAATGGCCACTCCCAAGCAAAACTGAGATGGGGAATGGAGCTTCTGTATTGGAGTCACCACCACCCCACCCCGCCCCGCTTTCTATGCATCCACAGGTGGAACAAAATGTAACTAAAGGATTCATAGGTTCTTAGATAACATGACCTGCAGGATCATGTCTTTAATACTTACCCAGGTCTAAAGCTCCTATGCATCCTCTTCCGAGTACCTGATACTTAGCAGCACAGGGTGATGTTGTTGTTGTTAGTTGCGAAGTCATGTCCGACCCATCGCGACCCCATGGACAACATTCCTCCAGGCCTTGCTGTCCTTCACCATCCCCCAGAGTCCACTCAAGCTCACACCAACTGCTTCAGTGACTCCATCTAGCCACCTCATTCTCTGCCGTCCCCTTCTTCTTCTGCCATCTATTGTTCCCAGCATCAAACTCCTCTCCAGTGAGTCCTTCCTTCTCATTAGGTGGCCAAAGTATTTGAGTTTCATCTTCAGGATCTGGCCTTCTAAAGAGCAGTCAGCGTTGATCTCTAGGACTGAACAGTTTGATCACCTTGCTGTCCAAGGGACTTGCAGGAGTCTCCTCCAGCACCACAATTCAAAGGCATCAATTCTTCAGCACTCAGCCTTCCTTATGGTCCAACTTTCACAGTCATACATTGCAACTGGAAAAACCATAGCATTGACTGTACACAGTTTTGTTGGCAGGGTGATGTCTCTGCTTTTTAGTATGCTGTCTAGATTTGCCATAGCTTTCCTCCCCAGGAGCAAGAGTCTTTTAATTTCTTGGCTGCAGTCCACATCTGTGGTGATCTTGGAGCCCAGGAAAATAAAATCTGCAGTACTACAAAATGGGCTCGCCACATCAGGCATCACAGCTGGTTTGCCCCATCAGAGAAAGCTGCAGCCAGTGAAATGGGGTAGATTTCACAGCTAGTGGTGTAGCAAAATGCATGTCGAGTATTTTGCAGTACAAAATGTGACCAGAGTAGGAATGGAGGGGCGAGGAGATGACACAGGAAAACTAGTTTTACTGGCAGGGAACCTTTTATCTCCCTCTTTTACAGTTTCTAGCTCCAGTCAAATCTAACTAGATGGCCTGGGAGGCCCCTTCTTACTCGCTCTGTTTCTATACCCTCCCTCCATACACACACACACCTATACTCCATAGGAAACTGGAATGTAAAATCCATGAATCAAGGCAAGCTGGTCATGGTCAAACAAGAGATGACAAGACTGAACATCGACATCTTAGGAATCAGTGAACTAAAATGGACAGGAATGGGTGAATTTAATTCAGATGACCATCAGGTATACTACTGTGGGCAAGAATCCCTCAGAAGAAATGGAGTAGCCTTCATAATCAATAAAAGAGTAGGAAAAGCAGTATTGTGATACAATCTCCAAAATGACAGAATAATCTCAGTTCAAATCCAAGGCAAACCACATAGTCCAAGTCTATGCCCCAGCCACTGGTGCTGAAGAGGCTAAAGTTGACCAGTTCTATGAAGGCCTACAACACCTTCTAGAATTAGCACCAAAAAACGATGTCCTTATCATCATGGGGAGCTGGAATGCTAAAGTGGGAAGCCAAAAGATACCTGAAATAACAGGCAAGTTTGGCCTTGGAGTACAAAATGAAGCAGGACACAGGCTGGTAGAATTTTGTCAGGAGAAAACAATGGCCATAGCACACATTATTTTCCAACAACCCAAGAGATGGCTGCACACATGGACATCACCAGATGGTCAGCACAGAAACCATATTGATTATGTGTTCTGCAGCCAAAGATGGAGAAGCTCTATACAGTCAGTAAAAACTAGACCAGGTGATGACTGTGGCTCAGATCATGAGCTTCTTGTTGCAAAATGTAGGCTTAAATTGATGAAAGTAGGGGAAAGCACTAGGCCACTCAGGTATGACCTAAATCATATCCCTGATGAATATACAGTAGAGGTGACAAATAGATTTAAGGAATTAGATCAGATAGACAGAGTGCCTGAAGAACTATGGATGGAGGTTCGCAACACTGTACAAGAGGCAGCAACTAAAACCATCCCAAAGAAAAAGAAATGCAAGAAAGCAAAATGGCTGTCTGAGGAAGCTTTACAAATAGCTGAGGAAAGAAGGGAAGCGAAAGGCAAGGGAGAAAAGGAAAGATACACCTAATTGAATGCAGAATTCCAAAGAATAGCTAGAAGAGATAAGAATACCTTCTTAAATGAACATTGCAAAGAAATAGAAGAAAACAATAGAATAGGGAGGACCAGAGATCTCTTCAAGAAAATTGGAGATATGAAGGGAACGTTTCATGCAAAGATGGGCATGATAACAGGCAGAAGAGATTAAGAAGAGGTGGCAAGATTACACAGAAGAACTATACAAGAAAGAGCTTAATGCCCGTGATAACCACGATGGGGTGGTCACTGACCTCGAGTCAGACATCCTGGAATGTGAAGTCAAATAGGCCTTAGGAAGTCTGAGCAACAACAAAGCTAGTGGAGGTGACAGTATTCCAGCTGAGCTATTCAAAATCTTAAAAGACGATGCAGTAAAAGTGCTACACTCAATATGCCAGCAAATTTGGAAAACTCAACAGTGGCCACAGGATTGGAAAAGGTCAGTTCACATTCCAATCCCAAAGAAGGGCAATGTCAAAGAATGTTCAAACTACCGCACCATTGCACTCATTTCACATGCTAGCAAAGTGATGCTCAAAATCCTACAAGCTAGGCTCCAGCAGTATGTGGACCGAGAACTACCAAAAGTGCAGGCAGGATTGCAAAGAGGAAGAGGAACTAGAGATCAGATTGCTAACATATGCTGGATCATGGAGAAAGCTAGGGAGTTCCAGGAAAACATCTACTTCTGCTTCATTGACTATGCTAAAGCCTTTGATTGTGTGGATCACAACAAATTGTGGCAAGTTTTTAAAGAGATGGGAGTACCTGACCATCTTATTTGTCACTTAAGAAACCTATATGTGGGTTAAGAAGCAATAGTTAGAACTGGGCATGGAACCACTGATTGGTTCAAAATGGAGAAAGGAGTTCAGCAAGGCTGTATACTGTCGCCCTTCCTATTTAACTTATATGCAGAGCACATCATGAGAAAGGCGGGCCTAGATGAATCACCAGTTAGAATTAAGATTGCTGGGAGAAATATCAACAACCTCAGATATGCAGATTATACCACTCTCATGGCAGAAATTGAAGAGGAACTTCACTAAGTTGGCTTGAAACTCAATATTAAGAAAACTAAGATCATGGCATCCGGTCCTCTCACTTCCTGGCAAATGGATGGGGAAGAAATGGAGGTAGTGACAGATTTTATTTTCCTGGGCTCCAAGATCACTGCAGATGGGGACTGCAGCCAAGAAATTAAAAGACGCTTGGTCCTATGGAGGAAAGCTATGGCAAATCTAGACAGCATACTAAAAGGCAGAGACATCACCCTGCCAACAAAAGTGCACATAGTCAAGGCTATGGTTTTCCCAGTTGCAATGTATGGTTGTGAAAGTTGGTCCATAAGGAAGGCTGAGCACCAAAGAATTGAGGCCTTTGAATTGTGGTGCTGGCGGAGACTCTTGCGAGTCCCTTGGACAGCAAGGCGATCAAACCAGTCAGTCCTAGAGGAGATCAACCCTGACTGCTCTTTAGAAGGCCGGATACTGAAGATGAAACTGAAATACTTTGGCCACCTAATGAGAAGGAAGGACTCACTGGAGAAGAGCCTAATGCTGGGAACAAGTGATGGCAAAAGAAGAAGGGGACGGCAGAGAATGAGGTGGCTAGATGGAGTCACTGAAGCAGTTGGTGTGAGCTTGAGGGGACTCTGGGGGATGGTGGAGGACAGAAAGGCCTGGAGGAATGCTGTCCATGGGGTCCCGATGAGTCGGACATGACTTCGCGACTAACAACAACGACAACACAAATAACAGCTTAAATGCACAGTCCATGGCCTTCCAAAATCAAATGGCAGACCACAGATTCTTCCAGAGTCCAAGCACATAGGTCCTGGGAGTAAGAAGAGGATGAGGCTGGAAGCATGCAGTTATATCCACTATGATCAGCACCCCAGCAGCCTTCCCTCTTCTTCTCAAGTGTGAAATCTAAATGGCTAACAACTGTAGTCCTCCAGCTAAAATGCAGGGCGTGGATGCCGTGCCAGTGCAATTCACAACTGCCACACCTTGTGCCTTGCACTGGATGTTCATGTCCCTCTGAGTTCACAAGCATACAAGCATCTCCATGGGGCAAACTGGACTGCAGCCCAAATATACTGCTTTGAATGCCACACATTGCACACCTGAAAGAAACAGCAGTGGCATCAATGCCAAAAAAGTTCATCAGCAAATTGGCTTATTTAAAGTTTTTCACAATCTTGGAATAGCCACTATAGTAAATGATATGCATGCACATGTTTCCTCTTAAATGACAAACTTGATTTTGCTCATGAAATGCTTAATCAGGAATTTAGTAAGGCTGCTGATTAATGAGCTTATGAAAAGATCATAAGTTTTTTTTAAAAAAATCACATGCAGCTACAGCATGTCTGCACCACTTACAGCCATGGCCAAGCCTAGCCTATACCAGAAGACAAAAGCATATTTCCAGCTTTTGCAGCAATCGCTGATATATTTTATATACTAAATAAATCTTTTCCTCTACACTGAAAATCTCACTTTGTTTCTGGAGCAGCTTGAAGCCTGGAGGATGGTTGAAAAAAATGTGTTCTGGATGAAAATCATTTTTATCTAGGAAAATTTGACATTATTCAGCTTTCTGTCTCAATACAGATAGGGAAATGTGATGCTTCCAATCAATTACTACATGGCAATAGACACACTGCTGTTATATTATTGTTTTGCAGGCCCTCTTTTCCCAAGCGCTGAGATGTTCAGAGTAGTCAGTGAAAGATGGGAAGGGGTGGTGAACAAAAGCTGCCTCACACCAGGGCAAAGCTTGATCCATTTTTTCCAGCAATGTCTCCTCTGTCTGATATTTGCAAGGTATCAAGCAAAGGTATCTTCCATCACCTACTAACAGTTCCCTTTAACCAGAGATGCCAGGGATTGAACATTGGTCCTTCTGCATCTGAAGCACTGCTGAAGTATAGTTCGTCCCAACTTGAATATCCAGGCACAAGTACATCAAGATCAAGAACAGTTGGTAGACTTCAGGGTAGTTTGCCATCTGACCCTAAGTCCTGTACTCTATGAAGTTGTTAGCCACCTGTTTATCTGCTGCATCAGCTTTCACTTTTGTTGCAGAATTGAGATCCATAGATTGTACTATAGTACAATAGAATCACATCAGTAAACAAAAGGAAATCCTGCTTTCTTTTGTTTTCCCAATTGAACACTGTATTTTCCCTCATCAAAATACCTCAGGTGAAGTTTTCATTACACCCACAAGTGAAACTGGAGGGTCATTAGGGTTTCTTGTCTAAAAAAACCATAACAAGCCATGAGCAGGGAATGATATGTGCCCAATAAATTCCTTGTGCAGAAAAACTCTGCATTGTTTAAAAACAGTAACTAATGAGAGTTTTCACATGTCCAAGCTCCTGAATTATGTAGCTGGAAAGTAAGACTTGGAGAAAAATCAAAAATGGGCTTTTCAATGAAATTTGTTCTGGTGTGGGTCACAAATCCTGGGCCTAGCATACACTCAGAGGTATCGTGTCCCTTAAATTCTTAACATCCATGTATCCATCCATCTGTGCCACTATTTTGCCCCTGACTCTGGCTGGTACAACTCAGAATTCCAGTAAAAAGCAAAATATACCCCACAAATCTGAAGTTTGCCCACCCCTGCCTTAAGCCAATGGTACTTAGGCTGAGCAGAGATGCCATTTTGGTGTTCAGCTGCTATCCGATTGGAAATGCAAGAAAGGGCAACCTACATGCTTCTGTTAATGCCCTCCCACCCCTGCAGCCAGTATGGGCCTCAAATCTAGTACCTTAGCTTGATTATTATCATGCTTTGACAAACTGGACTAGCAAAGGAGGAAGCTAAAAATAATTCCAGAAGTTCCTTGGGCCAGGACTGGGGCATTCCTATGTAGCCATTGTATTTCTTCTAAAATTGATTTCATTGCTAATGACAATGTTCCTCCATTAAGGAAAATAGCTAAAGAATTTAAAGAGAAAGGGCGAGAGTATTAGCAAGGATGGCAACATCTCTCAGAGAGCTTTCTACATCATTAACATGGTTAGATAGCAACTTAATAAAGTAAGGTGCTGTCATTGTACTGAACCAACAGAAAAGGCTACAATTCACATTTGATTCCAGGTGTTTTGGACTTCAACTACCATCAGCCTCAGTCAACATGACCAATGGTCAGGAAAGCTGGGAGATGTAGCCCAAATCATCTAGATGGATCCAGGTTTGAGAAAACTCAACTAAGCTACAGCCAGTTCATTTGGTGTGCCCAAAGAAGATCTCACCTTTTGTAAAAGAAATATGGGGCTAATATTCCTAACAGGCTGTCTTGTTCTGTGGAAATATTAAAAGCAGTGAAGCTTTAGAACTAGAAAGTGATAAAGCATTTTTATCTTGCAAATGACTGGAGGTGGCAGTCAATCATACTTCCTATATAGGGCAAGTTATTTCAGCAAGTAAAGGTCTAGGAGGCGGGAGAATAGGGGAGAAAGATTTGCAAACTATTATACTAAATTATGAACTTCACATTCATCAATCTTTAACGTGCAATAATCGAACGTTTTACTAACGCAAGCCAGAAATTTGAAGCCATCTTGAACAATCTTCACCCACATTATTTAATAACAGGCAGGAGTATGTTGACAGTAATGAATGCAATGTATGAGGCAGCTCCCATTCTTACTAATGTGGCAGAATTGGAGAAATAAACTGGTAAGGCCTTTTTGTGCAGATTTTTCTTTTTGGTCCTTTGCCCTTATTTTAAGGCCAGTTCACCATGAAGATTTTTTCCAAATGGTCATGACATGGGAAATGGCACGTGTGCAATACCTTGCCATATTCTACATGAGCCCTTACAGTGGAAAGGTAGGGTAAAATATGGTAAATAACTAACTATTATTATTTTATTGCAAATTATCCCAAGATTTTTAGTGAGCAATTGCATATAGATGTTATTAAATATATACATATAATTTTCACAGCTGCACTTTTTCATAGCCACTAATAGATGCAAGCTAGCTATATGATCAAAATGTAACATACAGTAAAGAACATTCCATGCAGTTTTGTAACCCTGAACCAACCCAGGTACAGGAAATAAATGCTTACTCCTTAAATGTGATAAGGAATGCATAGGGTGAGAACCCAGTCCTCAGAAGGCTATGCACTTAATACCAAAAGAAAGAGAACTTGGGATGCTGCTACACAAGCATCTGAGCTGTATCTTGAGAATTGCATTTGTCTTTACACACTGGGTAATTTTTCACTGTATCTAATGCAGAGATGAGCAACTTGGAGCCATCAAGTTTGGCCTACAGTTCCCATCAGCCATGGCCAGCATAGCGAACAGATTATGGGGCTCTAGGCTAAAATAAGGGCCACAAATTGCCCACTTCAATCTAATACATCCATCAAATATTTCTGAAATGCTGGTGGATCCATGTGGCTATTTCAGCATATACGTCAGCCTGCAGTTCAAATCAAATTTATTGTATCACTGAAAAGGCTGTTCAGAGTGAGATGAGCAACAATTACTGGTTCAGTCATGATGAGTTGAGTACATGATAACACCATCAATAAAGCCAATATCTACTACAAAAGAATACAGTGCAGCTTGGATCCATTCAAGCCACATCTAGAATTTGGTTTTATTGTAAATCACCGCAATCACTCACAGAGTGGTAGGGTAATTCAGAAATATATTACAAAATCCAACATATTTTGCTTAGAAAAGAGGCAAGAAAGCAGAGGTGTGCTAGGTGTGTGCATGGACTGTGTAGAAAAAGTAAATATTTTGATCCCTCTCCATAACACTGGAATCCAAAGAAATTAATCCATGAAGCTGAGTGGTGGGAGATTCAAGACAAATATAGGGATGCACTTTTGCCCACAGCACATGGATAGGCTATGGAATACACTTCCAGGAAACATAGTGACATCCACCAATTTGCATGGCTCTAAAGGGGAACTGGAAAAATTAATGGAAGTTGAGGCTTTTAACATCTATTAGTCCTGCTACCATCTATGACAGTCTGCCTATGTCCAAGAGTTGTTTGGGAGTTTGGGCAGGAGGGAGCTATTGTACTCATATCCTGCTTGTGGGATCCCCTAGGCAGCTACTTTGCCCCTATGTGAACAAACTACTGGAGCAGATGGACCATTATTCGGATCCAGCATGGCTCATTGCGTACTCCTTGCATAATGCACTAAGTAGCATCAGCCTTCCTTATGCTGGCCTAGGGACTGATGCTGAACAGGTTTTGCTGCTTCCCTTCTCATCTGTATCCCAGGTATTGGTCCCCTCCAGGCTGCAAGACGTTGGTGTTCAGCCCCAAGTTCCAACCTTATCTGGCCATGGTGCAGCACGCCGCAGAGCGGCAGGACAGACCGTGCAGTTCTATTGTCCAGCATTTCATTGCTGCTTCCAACCTTCACTGCCCATGGCAACTGCCTCACTTTGTTGAGACTTGCAGCAGTAGCCCCAGGTCTTTCACCATCCCATTCTTTACTCTGTCTTTCATCACTTAGCCTGTCATCATTGTTGTAAACAGGGCAGGGACAGCTTCTCTGCTCCAGGAGAAGGTGCATGGGCAGAAACTTCCTCACCCCCTACCTCCTGTGCTTGTCAAAGCTGAAGAGCTTTTAGTTAGTAGTAAATATTGGTCAGAGCCAGCTTTGCTAAGAAGCTAATTGGAATCAGACTATCTGCCTTGCCTCCTGCGACATTAATCTTCTTGCTTAACAGCAGGTCATGATGTTCAATTAACTGAAGTACTTTTAGTGTGTTCACCAGATGAGAAATATAACTAAATCGCTATTGTACATAAAAGACAACCAAATAGTGAGGCAGGTTAATCACCTCTGCTGAGACATTGACTAGGAAGAATGAAAGAAAAGGTGATGGAACAAGTAGTTTCATTTGTACACGTCTATCAGGTTCATCATGACCTGATTACTGTTTATGAAATGGTAACTTAGAGGGTTTTTCAAAACATTTATTTCATTAGTCACAGCTTAAACCAATATAACATTCATTAGTCACAGATGTCAGTAGCTATTAACAAGTTCCCAATGGCATTTCCTTGTTAATATCTGTTACATTTATTTCTCATGCATTTTAATTATACATCAGGAACAGCACAAAGTATTATAATCGAAGAAAGCTGAAACTTCAATGGCAAAGGGGCTTTTCTTAGGGATTTCATTTCAGCCTACTGAAACTTCACAAAGAGATACCTCTTTCACACTGCAAAGGTAATATTACATAAAAATCAAGGCAATGTTTTGCAATGAATTTGCACATGTATGTGTGTGTGTGTATAAATATGTTTTCACCTTAGACACCAGACATTTGCAATATAAATACATCCTGTGTATAAACCTTATGCAAAAACCCACTTGCTTGTTTCAGCAGGAGAATAAAAGTCTGAACAAAATCCAATCTACTATCATTGGCTTGCTTGCTCCTCCTCCCACTACATCATCATCATCCCCTAGGGGCCATAGGATTGCTCTCTGCATTTGATTTTTAAAAAAACAGACAAAACAGTCACCCCACCCTGCAAAAAGTAACGATATCTACCTTTCAGGTGTGTCCAATAATTTTGGTGCCCATGCAATAATCACATAGGTACAGAAACCTGTTTTGAAAAATAAAAATCTGCCACTCCTTCTCTCCCGCTACACACACACATGGCCCACAGTCCACAAGAAGTGCCACAAGCCAGGAGCTCAGCAGCACAACTCCTACTACTCTGCCCCAACAAAACCTCCTCAGCCAGAGCGCTGAGAAAAGACAACAGGGGCATGGCCAGTTCCTGCTCCACACCCAGAATTAAGTCTGTCTAACACAAAGTCTGAGCACTGACTTGAACTGCCATTCTCCCCCATTTTTTCTGTCCTGGTCTGAGGGAGGAGCAAGGTAGGACCATATATCAGATCCAGGCACTTTGGAATTGGCAGGCATCCTGTTTCAGGTTTGGTCCTGTCCCAAGCACTGTTCCTCTATAGTTTACAGTCAGATCTGAACCGAAGGGCCTGGAACGCAATGCATTTGTGGAAAGCTCAGGTACTATGAGCTATTCTATGGAATAGCAGAATACTGTAAGCTTACTTCTGGCAGGTGTCTCAGAGATAAGCAGCAGGATCTGAAGCACTCCTGTCCAGCTCCTAGTTTTTGACCTTGAATGACAGGTCTGCAGGTAAGAAGATGAAGAGCTTCTCCCTGAGAAGCTAGCAGATAGACGAAGCAGATTTTTAGAAATGTCACCCAGTTTACAGAGGGTGGAATAGAAACACTCTGTTCAGCAAAGTGCTAGTTGTTGGGCTAAAATCACATCAGCTGGATAACCAGAAGGCCTATTTCACCCGTACTCATGTTTCTGAGGAAGGTTGTGCTAGAAGCATTTTCATTTTTCACTGCCCAAACCCCTCTCTGTCTGTATTGTCTGAGCCGCTCAAAGCACTCTTCACATGCATTGTTCATCTAATTCAGAACTGTGCCTTTTTGAACCTTGGATTATTAAAAAGACCTACTACCACAGGGGTGGCCAACCCAGGTTTAGGAGCCAGGTACAGCTCTTTGTATTTATTTTGCACCTTGCCACTTGCTGCTCGGGCATCCACTTTCTGCTCACCACCTCCTGCCGCTGCCAGGGGGCACCCACTGTCAGCTCTCAAACATCTGATCTTTACTGCATGTGGCTCTTCTGTTGAGCAAGTCTGGCTACCCCTGTACTATGGAATATGATACTGGAAATAATGTCTACATTGCCTGAACTATTTTCCTGTTTAACTTTTCATTAGTACCTAGGATCACCATGATACTGGAGAATTCAGCTTCCCTGGGACTTGGCATATTAAAGAAGCCAAGAGGAAATACCTCTACAGCCCAGAGATGCCACCAGCTTTGTGTTATTTTGAAGACTGTACTTAAATTTGCCTGGAAATATGGGCTGGAATTCCCTGAGAGGGAATGTCTCTATAACCCAAGACCCTCATTATTTTTCTATAACCATTGAGGGACTTTTGAACACAATCTGGCTTGACTCTTGTCCAGTGGAGATTCCAATATAATCTCTGTTGTTGGACAGATCTTGGTCTGTATGTATATGTATGCTGGGCATGACTTGCTCTTAAACCATGTCTTTGATTGTCTGGCATGGTTTTTAGCAAGAAATTATTAGTCAAAACAATCCAAAGGCCTGAAACAGTCCTTGATCTTGCTTTTATTCTGTACTGTTGTTACATTGATCTCTGACGCTGGCATAGATAAAAGGACTTTGGACCACTGTTTTGAACTAATCCTTGGACCTATTCCTGTTCGTGCAGTTGATAAATTGATGAAGAATTTATATGTTATGAGTTTATCATGACATTTGCTACAAGTAAAAGTCTCATTGCTGCCAGAATGACTGAAGAATTGAGCCTTCAGTACCTGCTCTGCCACAAGGTGCCTCCCTCGCCTCTCCGTGCTTGTACTGTCTGTCTGAAGGCAGAGGAGCACTAACTGAGACTGGAAGAGCTGAGGGGCACAAAGCCAGCACGCACTAGGACTGCAGAATTGAGAGTTAAAAAGCTGTGGTTTGTGTGGGTGGCTGCAGCCTGGGAGTTTCATGAGAATGCAGAATTCTCAAAAGAAATTGGAAGAGCTGACTTTAGAGGAGGAGGATACTCATGGTGGCAGTAGTACTACCATCTTTGGTTTGGTTTTTGGTCTGGCTGATGGGATGGGAGTTTGATCTGGAGGGAGGGAGGGAGATGCAAGGCAGGTGAGCACTAGTAAGGCTCTACCCTCTTTGCCCCAAATGACAGTCTATCCCTGAATTTAAGTATGGGATGGTGTATGCCAGGCAAACAGCAACAATCCAGCAAGGAATAAGGTACACTGAAGGAATCCAAGAACATGGTAGATAGGTCAGTGGATACTCAGTGTGGAGCAGTAGTGAAAAAGAAAAGGAGGACAACCATTGCATGATGTTAGCTTATATTGGGAAAATAACTGGAGAGCAATAAATGATGTGTGGCATATTGCAAAACGAACATAAGAAAACTGTAGTAGCCTGCTGCACCAGCCTTGGCTTTACCGATGGATTAGTCCCCTTTATCTAAATATGAGGAGTTGATACAGGAATTCGGATATGTGTGGATCAACATTCTTTACTGAAATTTATGGAGTTCATTACATAGGCCGGAGAACTGCTTCTATATGCAGCTACTGTTCATCTGACTTAGTACGGTGCTGAACATCCTGTTGCTTCTTACAAAACTGCTGTTCTCAAAGTTGCCCAGAGCTTGTAATTGGCTATCAATGGGCTGATATGGGTGATCCTTGAAAAATATTAATAAATCCAGTCCAGGTCATTTTGCATTTAATTCATTTGGACAGGCCATTTCTGAGTAACAGAGGTAGAAATGGGCCATATTGGCTTTTTAAGGTATCATCTAAACCAGTCCATTAAAACAGAGCAAAAGAAGTCTGGGCACTCAGATGATTATCAATTACGATCTAGCTTGTTCATATTGAAATATTTTATGGTTCCACTTTAATCTGAAATATTGAAGCCATTGCAATTCCCTCCCCCCTCCCCCATTCTGAGATTAATGTATCAGAATTGCAAGGAAGAAAAATTCATCTTGAAAGTCCATATAATCTACTATTACAGAGCCAGAATATTGGTCAATTGACCTTTTTCATTTCCTAGTTAGATTCATAAAGTCTTTCTGGCTATGACTTTGCCTGCATATGCAAAATTATAAATTGATGTTAAACAGCAGTATACCACTCCAGCCCGTAGACATGCAAAATAATTGGGCACACAGCTCATTTGTTGATATTTGAACTCTGAAGTCTCAAATCACATTTTAAGGATAAAACTGCAAGTAATTTTGTATTGCAATCTATAAAACAAAACAACATAATGGCAAGAAAAGCTGTCACTGGAACAGTCTATCTTTGTAGAAGGTTAGTAAGTATTAAGCAGAGCTAAGCCCTGATTAAGTATCTAATTGGCTTCAGTAGTAATGGCAAAGGAAGCCAAATGCTGTTAGCTGTGAGACATCAGAGGTTTCAGAACATCTTTGAGTGAAAATGTTTAATACACTAAAAGCAAAATTCACCAAAGTTCTGCCAAGTCCAGCAGAGGAAAAAGTAAGCGATGTTCCAGCCCCTCAAAAACCATCTCCTCAGCCTCCTCCAGTGCAGGTAAGTTCTCATGCTTCATTCTATTTGCAAACACTGTATTTGTTTCTAAAATGACTAATAAGAAATGTCACATTATCTTAAAATATAATTTCTGCTCAATGATAATTAATTGTTAGCAATTTTGTGATTCCTTCTTGCAAAATATCATCTTCTGAGAACTTTCAAAGGTATGCAAAGCCCCAAAGTAACTTCAACTACAGAATGTCATACAATTCCAAATAAAATATACATTTACTCAGAAGTAAAGCTGCAACTAGACATGAAGGTGGTGCAACCCAGCTTGCCTTGGTCCAGAACACCATAAAACACAACATGGGGGGAGAGGGGAAACCTTCCAACAATCCACACACCCCCACATTCCTTCCCAGCTATTTCTCTTCCTAAACAAGGAACTTCCATTCACAAAGCCCCAGAAAAAAAACAGATACTACCCATCTGAAAACCAAGCCTGTGGTTTGCCAAAGTGAATTCTAGCTTAGCTTTAAAACAAAGTTCAATCAAGGATGCCCTTAGAAGAGCTTTAATGAACTTTCATGAGAACTGTGTGGCCATGGTCCTTTTCCTCCTTCTTTTTAATTGGCATTTGATTATGTCCTTTCCAGTTCCAAGTTCTTCTATGTCTTTAAGAGCTGCATAAATGAGAAGATTTCCCCTCTTGTGACACCCCTCACAATAGTGCAACTGTCATTATAACCAAATTCTTTCAGCTTGCAAAACTCTGTGCAATTATTCAAATCCATTCAAACTTTAGCAGTTGGTGCTGGAAATAGGTTCAGTCTGGCTGAGTTTCAAATGGCTGAAATATATCTGAGCCTAACTTATGCATGAGTTGGCCTGATTGCTGGGTAACCTGCACACCTGGATCCTATCAGCACCAGGAAGCATGGATCTGTACCACATATGTCCAAATGGATTGCTGAATCCATTTATTGTCAAAGCTGCATGTAGGTGGAGCACATGGAAGCTATTAACAGCAGGCCAGCCCAATACTTTCTTCTGTCTGAAACAGAGCAGCAGTGACTCTTCCTTGTCACCCCAAGGTCAAGGTGCAAAATACCAAAAGCCAGCCAAGTTATTTTAGTACACGAAGCAGAAAATCCTATAAGTACCTCTCTCTATCCCTGGCAGTAGAAATAGAATAATAAAGTAAATAATAAGTCACAATTTGCTGCCCTTTTATATGGCACCCAAAATCTACTGCCTAAAGCAACTGCCAAGGAGGGGCCAGCTCTGTTGTTTGCTAGTGCCACCCTGGCGTGATAATGCTTTTATTTTCTCTTAAAAGTCCAGAAGCCTCTCAGGTACTCACTCCTGACAGGAGTATTTGATGGAGCTATACTATAAGTGTTTCTGTAAATGTGTCCCTTATTATTATACATTACTATTTGATTAATGTAAGGAATTATTCAGCTGAGTAATATTAAGTTATACTTAAAGCTCAGGACAGAAAAGTGTGATATTTTGTGTCCTTTAAAATATATTCCATGACACTCAATAATGTTTGGTAGGATTGTTTAAATCTGCATGAACTTTACGAGACCAATAAAACAGCTTGATTAACCACACCACCAGGATGTGGCTAAAAAAATTGCAGTTACCAATTCATCTTAATTGCTTTTTTGTGAGCAAAGGAAACTCTGCTTCTGTTGGTTACAGAGATTTAATTAAGGCTGTGATCCCAAGGACACTTTATGAGGAGGGTAATTTCCTCTGAAAATAATGGAGCTTACTTCCAAACATGTGCTTACAATCAAGATGTAAATGTATGTAAAAGATGTTGTGTTATGAAGGGAACTGCTTTCCTCTCACAGACATACCCAAAGAAATGGAACAACTATGATGTAGGAGACCTGCAGGTTTCTAGATAGACCCCACACCACCACCACCACTTTAAAGAACAAGTGGAGAGCACCATTTTGATCAGGTCAGTGGGACTGGGCAGGCAAGTTTTAAAATTTCCTCCATGCTGTTTTCATGGTCTAACCTGCCCCATCCCAAAAGCTGCTACTAGTCTTGCTGGAAGAGACAGGAGACTATACTGTGCCTGTCTTCTTTCTGATAACAACTGGAGTAGGGCGAGAGTGATTATTTAGATCACAAAAGGCCACCAGGGAAAAGTTAAACCTCTCCTTTCCCCAGTGCTGCTTTGGTAAACGAATTAAGAGCCCTTTGCCATCTCTGCTTGACAGAGAGCCCTGTTGGAAGATCCCAGACTTTGGCCCTCAAACAAAACAGAGCATTTGTATGCCCTTCTTAGACAACCTGTTACAGGCAAGAAGACAGAGGTGCCCAGCTTTGCTGGATCAGTGGGCACATTTAGAATTTAGCAAAACGTTCATGAGTGTGCTCACAAAATGGCTGCCATGTGAGGGTTTCTCATTCATTAAGTGGCTGGGCATGGCTAGTCACAAAACATTCCTATCCCAGAAGGCAAACTGATGACACTTTTAAGAGAGTTACTTGCCCCCAAACCTGATACAAAGCAGTGGTGAGATCTGAAGCCTGAAACACAAAAGCACTCTTGGACCCAAAGAATGGACTGGAGGAAAGTATTTTGCTTTCTAATATGAATTCTACCCTCCCAGTAAATTTAGAAAAAACAAATCTCAGAAGTAAAATAAAATTCATGATTACCAATAGGGTGGGAATGAGCCCCATTGGAATCTGTCCCTTCAGGCATTCCTGTGCTTCCTCTTGTGCTCACCCTGGTCTTGCAAACAACTGAGTTGAAAGGAAGCCTGCAAATGCTTGCAGAGCAAAGGATGCGCAACCAGCCTCCATATCAGGTACAGCTGCCCAAACAGCAGTTGCAGATAATGTGGAGGAGGGATGCTGCTTGCTCAGCAGTCATGTGGGGCTCCATTCTTGCCAAGTGCCTTGTGACCAGCCCTGCTCAGCATCAGGTGCAGTCATCCAAGCAGCACCTGAACATGGCATAGGAGATGAGCACTGCTAGCAGTCAGGCAGGGCTCCTTTCCCGGCAAGCCCCTTACAACCAGCCTTGTTTGGTGGCTGCACCTGACAAATGAGAAGGACACTGCTTGTCCAGCACATGGGGCCCAATTCCTGGCAAGTGCCCCATGGACACTGGATGTAATTGCCTGGAGCTTGGACTCAGGGCCACTGTGAAGCAGACTGCAGTCCAGGGAGCTGAACCCAGGGAATCTGATGGATTCCTGCCCCAGATGGATTTCTCACACATCCCAGAGGTACCCTGGTGTACATGAGCACTACATTAAAAACTGGACATTTCCTTCATGTATTAAGAGCAGAATTTATAACAAGGCTTATGACATAAAAATTGGTATCAAAATCATGTTAGAAATTAAAGAACTCTACCTGAAATGAAGCACAGGGGTCACTTTCCACCATGCATTTTACTGGGGACTTTGACTTGGCATCGAAGGTGTGGGGAGAGAAATTGTTTCAGTCTTGAAGGATGCACTGCAGCTGCTTAGTTAAATCTTAGGTGCACAGGATTTGAAAGTAATGAGTAGCTGCACCTGAAATGGAGGCTATGGTATAATCAAGACCTCAGGCTAAGCTAGACCTAGTTTATGTGGGAAGGTTTAGCTAGCTGCTTTAAAAAAGAATTTGATTCATATGTGTCAATGTGTCCTAGATTTAGCTTTCCCTTCATCTTTTCCTCAAAACATCTTGTGAAATACTTGTAGCCTCAGCCTTTTGAATGGCAATTGTTGTTTAACTAAACAGAGCAGAATGGTTGATATTCAAATGAATCAGAGGCAGTTCTGTTCCCTTCCTTTTCTCCACCTTTCCTGCCATTTCCTCCAAGCTGTCTTTCAGTGATGACAAGAGGACTGCAGAGTGTCCCCTTCTGAGAACGCCATAGTTTCTGGTTGCTCTTGCTCCTGAGTCTCTCATTTAGCTGGATAGACAGAAAATAATTAGGTGAGGGCTGTTCCTGTAATCTCATCTACATTCCAGGCAAAACTTCACTGGCATGCCTATTTATTTCCTGGGATGTATTTCCCCTTTCTCCTTGCATGCCTAATACACGGGTTTCTAATACACAACCACATTGTTTATCAACCAGTTTATTAGACTTGTTTTGAAACTAATGAACAGACACAGCTCGGAGTGGGTTTGAATAGCCCCTAGCCTGATCGAGCAAAACCTCCAAGAAAACTTCCACAGCTGTCCAAGTTGAGCACACTGTCCCTACCCTATCTGAGTGAAGTCAAGTCTGCTGGCACCGTAAGTTTGGCCCCTACCATGGTCCACCTCATAGCTCCATGAGGAAGAGATCCGCCCGTCCTGCCCAAACGACCCCAAAGCAGTGGAGGGAAGAAGTGCCTATAGCACTTCTGCCCTCTGCCCTTGGTCTACTAATCTCCCCTGGCTTCAAACAGTATGGACCATAAAGCTACGCACTGCTAGGGGAAGTCTCTCTTTGTGAGTGAGGTTTAATGCTGTGGCCTTAAGCAATACAGAAGTAATTAACTTGAAATGTGTTTTGGCGAATGCACATACTTACATGTGTGTGCTCACTCTTGTCTCTTGCTCTGTGTGTGTGTGAGAGAAAGAGGAAGGGAGGGGGAGAGAGCGCACACTTCCACATCAGGTTTTCATAGCACCATCATTCTGCCACATATAGGTTGCCATCCTATAGTAATGCTTGTAACTTTCTGAACTTAGAGGATTATGGGCACCTTGCGCAGAGCAGGAGGAACACAAAGCCCACCTCCACATTCTGTGCCCCCTGTTCTGCAAACCAACTGGAGAACCAGCTGTGATGCTTCAGAGGAGGAGGAAAAGAGGTTGCGGTGCTGCCAGGATACGGCATTTCTCAGCAGCACCACACTCTCCTGCCCTCCCAGATTACCCATGAAGCCACTCCTCTGAGGCCACTTTTGCAACTTTGAAGAAGCAGCCCATGGCACGCTTTCTGCCCAACTGCAAGTGGGGAAGAGAATCCAAGTGTGGTCAGAGCAATTTTCCAGTCTCACAGTCAGGAATCCACAGAGCTCAGATATCATCATCTTCCACTTATATCCAACATATCCCCATTGCTTATTCTGTCTTTTCTGCTATAGCAAAAAATCTGTTAAAACAATTAGAATTTCTGCACAGCACCTTCCAGTTGGAAGCATTAGTCATGCTCCATATGTAAGCACTAATATAGAACAAAATAGTTTTAAAATGTTATAAAATTGTACATTTAGTCATATATAAGCTATTATATTAGAATGTTGCTTTTCTGTACCTAAAAATAATTATCTGCATGCACATTTTAAATACCTCTGCTGTTCCTCTCAAGGACGAAAAAAAGGAAGAAAAGGAAGAATGTAAGAACACAAGTGGCACACTGAAAAAAGAGTCAGAAAATACAGCACAGCCAGACCCTCAGCAACAAGGTCAGTAATGTATATGTTGAGGCAATCTACACAGTGCATTGACTAACAAAAAGGTCTTTCAGAGGCATGCAGAGTTTGCCATAAAAATCTACTTGGCCTGCACTAGATTCAGTTCTGTCACCATTATTGGCCTCATTCTCATAAACAACAGATATGGTGGTAAACCTGCATCTGTCAAGAACATGTCTCTTCCCTTTTGCCTTTCAGACAGATCAAGGCAAATGGCATGTAACTGCTCAAGAGCGTTTTTTTTAATACAGAGTGAGCAATATAAAAGTCATTAAATAGAAGCATCCATTGTGTTGATGATCTCTCTTTCCATCCAAACAAAGCTGGCTCCACCCTTAGGGAGGTTCATGCTGCCAGATGTGTGCCAGATGGCAGGAATGCTGGACATTGCTTAATTGGTCCATTTATTTATTTATTTATTTAGAATTTTTGTATGCCGTCCCATCGCTTATAGTCTCGGGACGGCTCACATAAAATAAACAAACATAATACATAGTAATACAATTAAAAACCCAGAATCACCCTGGCTGCAAAATTAAAACCTATAGATATTATTAAGAGTTGTTAAAAAACTTGATGATGATGTACCACTTGATATTTGACTTGATGTTGTACCACTTCTCTGAGAAAATCATACCTCTCTTTCACTACCTCGACATCCGTGTACCACAATGTCTCCCCCTGATTCAGGGTGGCTGGCTCCCAGTAGCCACTTAGCTAAATTCAAAACTCATTAACTGCTAATTCAGATCCCAACAGTTTATACTTGAGCCTTGGATTTTTTTGCCCCAATACATTGTTTTACACTTGCTTACACTGAACAGCATTTGCTACTTTGATGCCCATTCCTCCAGTTTGGAAAGATTCAGTTTAATTCACTTTTGACTTCAGCAGTTCTTTAGTGGCTTAAGTTCCATTCTGGAGCCTCATGATCATAAAAATATAAGAAGGGTTATACTGGATCAGACCAATGGTCCATCTAGTCCAGGATTCCATTCAAACAGTGGCCAAAAAGCTGCCCATTGGATCTCACAAGCAGGATAGGAGTGCACAGCACCACCCTACCCAAGTTCCCCAGCAACCAGTGTGCATAGGTGTACTGCCTTTGCTACTGAAGGTAGCATATGGACCTTGGTCTGATCCAGCATGGCTCTTCTGATCTTCTTATGTTCTTAAGGTAAGGCAAAGTTGGAAAAGATGGCAAAAATCCCTCCATCTTTCCACGTGGAAATCCCAGATGAGCAGAGCACTCCAACACTGGAGCTTAGTATGTAAAGAATATCAATCCTTTGCAAATATGTTCTTGAAGAATTAATTGAAGAGCCAAATCTGTGTTCTAGTAGAGTTTAATATTACCAAATGGAATGTATTTAAATGCTGGGCTGGACTGTGTGCCTGAGTGGAGGTCATGTGAGGAGTGGCAAGTGGCAGTGGTCTAAACAACCATCGCATTTCATTATACTCAGCCCAGCCTTGAAGCTACAAAATGATTTAGCATCACTGCCTGCCACCAATCAAAAATGCCCAGCACTGAAATTCCCAATAGTATCATGACTTCAAAGAAGCTTTGCATAGCTGCATATCATCTTTGACATGTGACACCATAGATAATGGGCTAGCACCTCCCCTTTTTCTGACACAACATATTAATAGTATACTAAAAGAAAATGCCATAAACTCACTCAAGCCATTCATTTTGCTGTGGCTTCTCTTGCACATAAAATGCTTTTATAAATAAGCAATCCATTATGAGGCAAAATCTGAAATTAACTAAGTGTAGCAGCTGGTGATCAATTCTATAATGAATCCTGGCCTATTTTATCCCTTTTCAACAGCAGTATGTCACAGGTTTTGCCAATCAAATGATATGTTGTCCTAAAAGCTTTTTTCCTTTGAATGCTGATTTAGTTTCTTGAGGTATTTTAGGGCTTCTCTACAGAGGCTTTTATGGTACGCTCATGATCACTCACTCACAGAAATTTGTGAGGCCTTTTCCTAATATCATCCTCCAGGGCCTCTCCCATTTTTTCCAGACATTTTTGTAACATTTTTTAGGGAGAGGAAAGCCTGGTATTAAAATTCAGACTCAAAGAAATGAGAACAAAAGCCTCACGAAAAGTCACAAACTTGCTATAACACAGAGCCCTCTTGCAGTTGATTAATAGCATATATAATGCCAGGGTTTGGACATTTTTTCCTCCTGCAATGAAAATGGGGAAAAAGGCTTCAGGAAAGCAGTGGAATAAATCCCTTAGAGAAGCCATTAATGTTAGATCCCATATCAATGAAAAACTCTATTGAGATATGTAAATACAAACACACAAATACCATGGATGTGTTTTTATGTAATTTATATTTTCTCCAGGTATTAGAAATGCTATGGATTTTAATCTGATACTAGAAAGGGGATATAAAAGAATTTAAAGCTGCTGCTGAGACATAGCATTCATGGAATAGATGATGGAAAGGCATATAGGGAATGAGCCTATGGTCCCCTAGGCATAGTCTGAGGAGCCAAGGTATGCCTTGATTTTCCAGCTACAATAGCAGAGATGGTGCTCTGGCCTCAAAGATGGCGGCTGGTGGTGTCCTGAGGAGACCTTCTGATTTTGTACAAGGATGCTTGCACCATCTATCACCATGCAATACTTTCCATGCACTATGAAATTGAGAGAGAAATGGCCCTGGCTCTTGCCCTTGAATAGAGGCATTTCTGTAATGGAGGTCTCTCCCCAGAATAGCAGCCAGGATCAGATTCCACAAGCATTGAAAGAGAAGCTTTGAGATCTTATTTTTAAAAAGAAAAAAGACAGCGATAATGTCCTGTGCTGCAAATATTGCAGCTAGGTTTTGTAAGTAGTGATGGGTAAATTTGTCTCAATGAATCAGTTTCTTAGAAAGCAATGAATTCATCCCTGTAATCTTTGATGAGGGTTCTCCTTTAATTTGTGTACATGAGTTTTTGTAAATGCACAATATCAAATTACATCTTAGCAGCTACAGTTTGGAATCATGTAGTGCATCATGAAGTCATTCATCCCCATATTATGCACCCCTTCCTGATTGTTTCCACATGCCCTTTCTATGTCAAGTTTAGTAACAGCAGCTGATCAGTATACCAAATAGAGAGAGATGGGCCAGTATATGGAGTTCTATGCACCCTAGAAGGATGTTTCTTTGAACATGCTTGCTTAGTGTGAAGAATTAAAATAAGTGACATCCAGAGATACATATTCCCCTGCAAGAATAGGCTTAAACCAGTTAACTAAGCATACATTCAGAAATGCTGGCAGATTGCATATACTCTGGAGTTTGTAATCTATTCCAGAATTAACAATGACTTTGCATGACAGTGCTCCAAGCTTGCTGAAGACATGAACATTGCATGCAGCCAGGTTCTGGTCACTGCGCTAATTATGAAATTATGAAATCATAGATTATGGATCCGGTTTTATTTTTGAACACAGCACACCCTGTGAAAAGCAAATGATAGACAGAAAAATAGATGAGCTCCTTGGACAGACTGGGATCCCTCCTCGTAATGGCATTCACTCACAAGTCTGCTGCATGAGATAGCAGGCAAGGTGACTGTGAGAAAACCTGCTTTTAAAGATCTGTGCTGAGGTATGATAGGACCAGGTGGGGGTGGGAAGAAATGATACAAGGGCCAAGCAAACACTGAGGACCATTTCTAGACTGGAGGTGGGGAGAAATATAGAAGATTTAATGTATTTGGAAAAGGACTGCACATTTACCAAGTGGGAGAAACTGCCATCAGTATTTGATAACAGGTGTAATACTGGTGCAGTAAGTAGACAACTCTTGATTCCATGATGCATTTTGGCTCTGGATAGTTGTCAGGAAACATGGCAGTTGTGCAATATGGGGAATAAGCAGTCCAGTGGATAGAAACCTGGCACTTAGCACTTGTCTCTGCTGATTATTTGGATGCACTTAGCTTGCATTTGTATCAATTATGTAATGACCTGTCAGAGACGTGTGAGCCCCATGGCAGGAAAAGAGCCTACTCAGCTCAACAGAAAATAGAAAGTATAGAGTTAAGCAGAAAAATCAAGATATGGGATAGCCAGAATGAGAGAACTGCCGGTGACAATCTGTATGTGTAGCTTTCTGGTGTTCTGAACATGCCGATCAGCATGTGCTCTAGAAATACAGCAGAGAGCCATGGGAAACATTTGCTGCCACCCGCCACCATCACCACCTGCCCCATTCTTCCTGGTTTGTGCTGCAAAGCAAATTGGACACTGTTCATTTGGACAGGTGAGCATCTAAAGAAAGGCTTCTGACACTTGCTTTAAGAAAAGCTGATACAATCTAGGCTACTGATCATCACTGCAGATCATCACCCTGTATTTTTAAAATGTACATCTACTTAAGAGATTTTAAAACTAATCTTTCAAAATACACATGTATCCCTAAAATTTCCAGTTAATAACCTTCCAAATTAACATTAAAAACAATAAGCAAAATGACAGTGACACAAAAAAACAGTGATCAAATTTCAAAATATTCATTATGAAATCTTAAAGCAGACACACAGCAACAGAGAAAAATGCACAAAAAACCTATGAAGCTTGCCTCCTCAATTAGAAAAACTCCATAACAAATATTTTTAGAGACCACCTGAAAGAAGACATGAAGGCAGTTACAGTAATAGTATCTCTCATGAGTTTTTCTTTGTGACCTTCTATGCAACTATTTAAAGTGGTCATAGGGGCCAGTGATTTGTGTTGTTGTGTAATTATTTATCTAGCACCATCATAGTGCATGTCTCAAAATCCTTGTTCCAGGGAGTTTACAATCCAAACATGTAAATGTGTACTTGTTTTACAGATGCATCAAATGCTAGCAAACACATGCTTCAAATACATTTTTATTAATAAAGCAGTTCTTAATCAATCACCATAATTAGTGTGTGTGTTGAATCCTCTATTTCAATTCAAATTAAGTAATTGAAATCAATGGGACAAGTGGACTTGGCCATCTGGGGACCCCAGATGGGCCAGATTTAGCCCACAGGCCTGAAATTCTACACCTATAGCTGAGACCATCAGCCTTCTTGATCATTTCAATTAAGAAGTGGTCTGGATGGCAACGATTCATCCCTTTTGCTTCAACACACTTGTACCATGGTTCAGTGATGCAGGAGTTTGTATGCTAAGGAGCCCAAGTTAAGTCCCTGGCATCTTCAGGTAGTGACAAGAAAGATTCTTGCCTAGAATTCTGGAAGAATGCTGTTCTCAGTCTTTGAAGACAAAACTAAGCTCGATGCCTGAAGAATTCAGGGCTGCTCTGCAGGTGGATGTCTGTTGGAGAGACATATTGAGGTCCCACCACCAGGTATGTCACAGTTGGGAGTGTGCTGCTGGCTAGGAGTGGCCTGAGAATGAATATAACCAGGAGCGTGGGGGTAGGAGCCAGAGCGGCTTCCCATTTAAAAACAGTGGTTTTCTAAAATGCGGTTTTGTCTTTAAAAGGCTTGCAACCCAGATGAACTGCACCCAGTACTTTTTTTAGCAAGCCAAATTTTTAGGCTGGCTATGGGCCTGGCTAGGAGAGGCAAACGGGGACCAAGCAACCCTGGGCAGTCCACTGTTGACAGAGATGGTTCTAGTAGCAGTTATTCGGCAAAAGCCTTCTGTGTGCTAGCAGGGAAAACAGCCTTCCCCAGCTTGGTGCCTTCCAGATCATTTGGATGTTGACTACCATCCAGCCAGCCAGTATAGCCAATGGTCCCAAATGCTGGAATTTGTAATCTGGAACATCTGCAGAGCCCCACGCTGGGAAAGGCTGAGCCGAGGTCTGCAATATTTGGCAGGGTGCCAGCTGAGCGAGCAAGACAACCATCATGGCCATTGTGCTACAGCCTCAGGGCCGCAGCAGTCACACATTGCAGTTTCATGAGATTGCACCAGGGCAAGATATTTCTATCCTGCTTGCAAAGTGTGTGACGGAGGCTAAACTAGGAAACTGAAGTTTCAAAGGCTGTGAAAATTGAAGGATTTGAGAGATATGATTGATATTCTAATGAATGCTAATAGCACACAGCAGTTCTGGGCTGCAGCTCAGCAAGCAATGTCAGTCAATGAAGAAAGAAAGTCCTTTGAGTATCAACTTAATTCCTCATCTTCTTGTCCCGGACACTTATCACTGATCTGCTGTTCTTTCAACCAGTCACTGTGAGAAATTTTGGTCTCCAAGAAATGTGTACATTGTCATTAATGATTAGTCAGAGCCTGACTTGTTAAATAGACTTGCCTACTCTTCTTCAGCTAAGACAAGCTAAAATGGGCAAGCTAATCCTCATGTCCAATTGTTGACAGGAAAATGCTGTTCTGTATATATGGATGATGTGTGCGTGCAGGGGAGGGAGAGAGTTCACAGGTTCTTTTTGGTCTCTCTAATCCATGACACAGACTATAAGAGTAAAGCAAGGCATTACACTTAATGTGTATGTTGTTTTAAGTTTCAATATACATTCAGTGGGGTGATTTCCAACAGGACTATGGTGTGCCGAGAGGGAAGGGTTAACCTTTCCCTTTCCAGACTCCATGCTAAAAATCAATTCCTGTGCTGAGTCACTTCCTTTGCCCTAGATGGGAACTGCTTCTTTTCTTAAAAAGGAAAAATACAGCAGGAGAGGGGATTTATTATCAACATCATGCAAAGGTGGCATTAGGTGCAGTCTGTTAGGACTGGGCCCCCAGATTTTTGGGAAAGAAACTATACAATAAGGGTGAGGAAACTGGAAGCCATGGAAATGAAGTGGGCTTGAGTTGAAGCAAAGCCAAACTACACAATCAGTGATGCTGCAGGATGCAGCTCTTCCTTTATTCACAACAGTTTGCAAAGGTCTTACATAATGCAGCCATCCTCCAAGGCCTTTCCCACGCTTTCCAAGCATTTCCCTGCAGCTTTTTGGAAGGAGGATAATGAGCTATTATTTAGCTATTATGCTAAATCATGCCAAACCAAGCATGTTATATTTCCACAATTACATTATACTGTAGCAGCACCTTGTGGTTGTGAAATTATAGCAATGCAAAGAAGAAAACCCTCAGAAAGAAAAAATATGTGTAAACTCACTCTTTGTCCTGCCAAGAAAGTGGAGGAAGAAGCCAGGTAAAGTGCCGGGTTAAACATTTCATGTAGAGAAGGCCATGGCCTACTTGATCTTCTGCAGGACATCCCTTCAGATATTTGAAGACATCTAGCATGTCTCCCTTTAAGCTCCTCCAGATTAAAATGACCCAGGTCTCTCATATTACCCAGCAGTGAGACTCCTCACCACCTGGTTCTAATCCTTTGGACATATTCCAGTTCCTCATGTCCTCCTTAAAAATGTGATGCTCAGAACTGGGCACAGTGTCCCAACTGCAGTCTGATGAGCACAGAAAGCCACCTTCCAGATGTTTTGGACTACAACTTGCATCAGCATCAGCCAGCACAGCAAATGCATAGCTGTTACTTCTGGTGGTCTCAGATGCTATGTCTCTACCTTTGCAACCTAAGCTTGCACTGGCTTTTTTAGCAGCAACATCACTCTGCTGGCTCATGTACAGCCTGAGATCAGTGAAAGCCCAGAGAACATTTCCATGTCAAAGAGCAGATTCTGGACTGAAAACAGATAGATATCCACAATGTAACTACAATGGGCTGCCTCATATATTCTTAGCCAACTGTGTGGAGCAGGACAGCTGACTAATACACTTGCTGTCCTCAGCTCTTTTATCCGAGCCATCATTTTAAACATGGCCCTTAAATTATGTGTTTGACCATTCAAGGAAAAAAGATTTCCCCTCGCACACTAAATGTTTGCATTTTACATTAGTATAGTACATAACTTAATATACTTGCTATAACACTTAACTGATTCTCATCATCATTTCTATTATCATCAAGAATCTTCTAAAAACAATTCATTCTGATTTAATCTCCACATCTTCATTTACAGGGAGGAAAAGTATAAAATTAAATGTCATTTAATACATTTCATCCACATTAATGGCCACAATTAGCATTGGAACTGATTATTAAAATGTAGACATTTGGTACTTACAGATTGTTTGAATTTCTAAAGAGAAATATTAAGATGCTTCACTGGGAGAAAAAACATTATAGTATAATCTTGAGAATGTGCCAGTCATAATGCTCGTATTTTGAAACAATAACATATTTTAAACTATCAGGAAAAGATTGAGCTACCTGAATAAAAGTGTGCATTTTTATTTGTATATTTTATTACATGCTACATTTATGTATATTCTATCCACCTAAGAAAAGGAAAGTAGAACTTTAGCCTCACACACACACAGACCTGTGAGGTAGGTTAGATTGTAAAATAGTTGTTACCAAACACTCAATTAAGAACATAATCCTATGGCCTCCTGACATTCTTAAGTGACACATGTGTCGGTTACTTCCCGATTGGACTTCTCTAATGCGCTCTACGTGGGGCTGCCCTTGAAGACGGTTCGGATACTTCAGATGGTGCAAAATAGAGCTGCCAGGTTGCTGATGGGGACTGGGCATTGTTCTCATATAACCCCAGTCCTCTACCAGCTTCACTGGCTCCCCATCGAAGTCCAGACCCAATTCAAAGTGCTGGTTATCACCTATAAAGCCCTTAACGGCTTAGGACCTGGATATCTAAAGGAGCGCCTGCAATCATATTTGCCCTCCCGCCCCCTGAGATTGGCAGCAGAGGCCCTTCTCCAGGAACCCTCTGTGAATGATATTAGGAGGGTGAGTACCCAGAGGAGGGCTTTCTCTGCAGTGGTGCCCCACTTATGGAATGCACTCTCCAGAGAGGTCCGCCTGGTGCCGTCGTTATTTGCTTTTTGGCACCAGGCCAAGATGTTTTTATTTAAATTAATTTGTGTTGTAAGCCGCCCCGAGGCTTCGGCAAGGGGCAGCATAGAAATGTAATAATAATAATAATAATAATAATAATAATAAATGATATTTTAATAAGTCTTGATTTTATTTATTGGTTTTAAATTATTGCCAGGATGTTTCCAGATTTTATATGTATTTGTATAGATATTTATATGTTGGAAGCTGTCCCGAGGCTTATGCAAATAGGACGGCATACAAAAATTCCAAATAAATAAATGAATAAATAAATAGCATGTGAAATGAATGCAATGGTGCATTAGTTTGAACATTCTTTGGCTTTGCCCCTCTTTGGAATCGGAATGTAAACTGACCTTTTCCAATCCTGTGGCCACTGTTGAGTTTTCCAAATTTGCTGGCATATTGATTGTAGCACTTTTAAGATTTTGAATAGCTCAGATGGAATACTGTCGCCTCCACTAGCTTTGTTGTTGCTCAGACAAAGACAAAGTCTAATAAGGTCTTAAAGGACCTGGAGAGTTTTATTTTATCTCTTTTTAAAATGAGGATTAATAGGGTCTGATGAATTTTAAAAATGCACCCACAGGTACATTATGACTTCAAGTGATACAATGGGCAGGTTCAAACGACACAACAAGCAATGGTGGGTGTGTACAATGACTGCTGGCCCATTACCTTGGTGGTTCTGGTGGCAATCAGTATAATCATTGTTTCTGCCTGCCGATGTAATTTTGCTCCCTACCTTCCCCTCCAGGCATGCACCCTGCAGGCAATCAGATCCTCTTTTTGAAACAACTGGTTTGCATTGGTTGACTGAGTGCTCTCTTCTCCCTCCTCCTGCAGGTTTCTTCAACCCTTCAACCCTCCACGCCATAGCCAATGAATCTCTTTTATTGCCTTTTCCCACTGGGGAACAAAACTGGATTCCTCCACATGTTGCCCTGTGTTTTTCTGCTTGCCACTTTTCCTGCTTTCACCCCACCACTAAATGTTTGCATTTAGATTAGCATAGTTATGACTTAATATACTCGGTATAGTACTTAACCAATTCTCATTGTTGTTTCTATAATCATAAAGAATCTTCTAAAGACAATTCAATTTGATTTTATCCCCACATCTTCATTTACAGGGAGGAAAAGTAGGAAATAAAATGTCATTTAATACATTTCATCAGCATTAATGTCAGCAATATCCAAAACTCTCTGGGCAGTTCACAACAATTCATAAAGTAAGAAACCACAAATGATAAAACACCTCATAGTTCCAATACATAAGATTTTGAACAATTTAAGCAGCTAAAACAATTTCAGCAAAACAAGACATGTTAAAAAGTCAGCTGATATAAATGGCTATCATAGGCCATTAAGTACCACTAAATGCCTGGGAGGAGTGGCATCTCTTAATCGGACATCAAAAAGATGACAGCAGTGGTACCTTAGTAAAGAACATGAGTGGGGGTTATGGCCCAAAGTTAAGGGCTTAATCCTGACAAGGGTGGGGGCACCCCTGCAGTGCTTCTATTCATGGCACTCATGAGCAATTGTAAAATGGTTATTTGATGCACAAAAGAGATTAACTCAACCTTTCTGAATGTGGTGCTCTCCAGATATGCTGGGCATGCTTACTGGGGGGGGGGTGATGGGAGTTGTAGTACAACAAATCTGGAGGATGCCATGTTGAGGAAATCTGAATTACATCAAAACCTATCTAATATATAAAGAATGAATACCTTCAATCTGAGAATTTCTCTGTGCTGTTTCACTTACTCCTTTGTCTTTAATTTCTTTGTTCACTTTAGATTCTTCTTCTCTTTTATTAATTGAGAATGAATGTTCTGCAGTGTATAACCAGCAATTGATTATCCAATTTACATTGGTTGATGTACACGTTCTGCTGAATCTGGGCAAGATATTACTCTCAATTTAAGAATCCATTTTCTGCACTAAATATACTAATGGGTATTTATGAATCCTCTGGCTGTAGATGGAGCAGGACCAGAACCCCCAAGAAAAGGGCCTGAGCTCCCTCAGGCTGAACAGCCCACAAAACCTGCTGGGACACCCCTCCAGGAAGAGGTGCAGCCTGTCAATGAAGGGGCAGCCAAGTGAGTAACTTAAGACCTGGGAAGTTCACCAGTCCAGTTATAATAGATCTAGTGCTAACATAATTGCAGAGGTCTGTTCTTGGGTGCAGCCCAATTGATCAGTTTTACAAATAAGAATTCACTAGAGTTGAAATGTTTTGTTGGAGAAAGGTGCACAGTGAGAGTTTAATTCTTTTTGTGCTTAAAAAGTCTGAAAATTATGAGGTAACACAGGATTGGCTCTACCATTAGGCACCCATCTCAGGCAAAGTGGATGTGGGAAGTCCTGAAACAGCAGAACATTCTTATTTATTTAATTTATTATTTAATTTGAATTGACAGGGAAGGGAGAAAGGCACTTATGTAACTTTCTGCCATGAATATTAGAATAACGTTCTTACTGTTACTGTCCTTGGGTACTATTCAATGCTCAAAATTCAGTGTTTAAGAATAGATTTTCAATGCCTAAACCTTAAGAACTTTTGATAAGGTCATAATGATAAGTATTCACTTGCCAAATTAAATGGGTTAATTCATTTAACTAAAACCTCTTGCTGCACAACTAATGCCTTTGAAAATGTAAAGGGAATCAAATTAGGAGAATTGAACTTAAGAAAAATCGCTTGAAAAGCCCTATCTTTCAGCTTGACATGCTGACTTAGGTTCAAAATACACAACCCACATTCAAGGATTGAATACCAGTTATTCTTAAATGTGGATTGTTGTGTTTTCTGAACCCAGATGAGATAAAAGACTCACACTTTACAATGCAACAAGAAACCATGGGATCTCTTAATGGGTGGTTTATTTGTGAATAACAAGCTATGGCTTGTTAATGCAGTTGATTCAGACAACACAATGACCCACCTTTCAAAAACACACTGTCACTTGTGCTACCATGTTGTCAGAACTGAGGGGCTGTGTTAGTTTCCCATGTACGTGCAGGCTCCAAAATGGATGAAAATATGGCCTCCAGCATGGCTGATAAGCAAAAATTATTAATGCAAGGCATTAGAAACTGTCTTGACATGGTTTGAAGGAGGCGATGACTTGAAAAGTTCATTCTCTAGGCCTTAGATATGGCTGCTGCTGCAGTTACCATTTTCCCAATTGCTGCTCAAATGCATTTTGCTTCTCCACCCTCTGATCAGGATGCATCACTTTCTATAAAGTCCATTATGAAGAAAGTCCTTTTTGCTAGGGGTATATCACCTCTAGATGGAGAAACTAATTTGTTATCCTGTCAACTGACTCATTTAGCTTCAGACAGACAGGGTGTTCACCCAAGAATACCCACACAGTACATTAGCAAGAAAAATTACCACCACTTTTTTTCTTCTTTCTGCCTCAGTTCTTTCTCATTTTTAAATATACCAATATACATTGTGATGGATATTAGCAAGCAGTAGACAGACATAGCCACAGGTTGCCTGTCTGCATCTAATTCTCATGACTGAATGTGGTGGGCATACATGAACAGCTGATGAGCTGAAGGAATAACAGAACAATTCCTGAGTCGCTGGAATTATTTAATGCCAAATCCCAGTGATTTGAATCAGGATTTGCTTTGAGTTTTATTTGCCTATCGATACAGTGTTCCTTCTATCCGCTCCTTCCCATAACAGTACAATACCTATTCCCATTAGCAGCTTTTCAGGGTAGTAATATTTTGGCTTCAGCAGCTTTGTGAGTGATGGATAGAGGGTACCATATGTGCCATCCCTTCACAGTAGGAATAGAAAGATTAGCATGCCATTTCATCAGCATGTAGAGACAAGACAGTGAAGCCTTAATAATAGGGGATTATTAAGAAGGAAGGCCCCTTCTGCCGTAGCAGGTTTTCAGACAACTCTGTGTTTATACCAAGAAGCTTGTACAGTAAACTGAATTACAATCCTGTATGGGATACATTCATTGACAAATGTATAAGCTTTTGGCAAAAACGTGTGTATACGCCTTTAAGCACAGTATAATTGCATAATGAAAAAGCTTGCTTTTACTTTTGGAAAAAGTGGGGATTTGGCATTTCATTTAGGACACAGTACAATGGAGATGAGAGTAAGGAGCAGCAGAAGCAAACTTTGTCACTCCTCCTGCTTATGTATTTTTGCTAGATGGCACTAGTGCGGGTTTTCTGTTTTTGCCTTTTTGGGTGGGGGAGGCTCCAGCAGCTCTCAGAGAGCAGTTGGCCCAGTTCTTTCTGCATCAGCTGTGAGGGGGCGTGGGAAGGGTGAGGCTCTGGTTCCCAGCTCCAGGGTCACAGTACAGTCCCTGATCTCAGAGCTGGGAAGCCAAACTATTCTGTGGTTGCTCAGGTGATTTCTAGGAACTCCCAGAATCATTCCTGTTACCTTATTTATACACACACACTTATCAATAATTTAATTTGATTCAATTTGATTATTCACATACAATCACTGTTTGAAGCACACACGAGCTACAAAAAGTACCATGCAACCAAGAAAATAGTGATAGATTGCAATGTTAACCTATAAAGTTCAGATTTGACTTTCTGATTTAACTAGACATAATGATTAGAGCCCTCCATACTATATGCCTTCTGACACAGGTTTCAAAAAAGGGTTAAAATCAACACTAAGCATTTGGTCTGATCTAGCATGGTTTTTGTTATGTTCTAAAGTTATCTTGCACTCCAACAGTATATTTCTATCTCGTTATACTACTAACCTCATATTATATTATTACTATTAGTAATAACATGCATCTCCCATCTTCCTCTAATAAGTTCAAGGCAACCTATATGACCACATGCCCTCATTTTTCTTCATAAAGACTATGTGGAACATGTTATGCTGGGCTAAAGCCGTCATTATGACTATGTGGCAGCCTTCAGCAGACACACTGGCCCACAGGCCAGACTGGAAAAGTCTTTCATTCTGGTGAGCAAGAATGAACAGAAGAAATGTTGCATTATCACACATAAATCAGGCTATCAGAAAAAGTTAGACAGATCTTTGGAACAGTCTTCTTTCTAGAGCTGAATGGCATCAGCAAGTTTCCTTTCTTCTTTTTTTAATTTTTACTTTTACTTTCCTTCATGTACCATGTTAAACGCTCAGTATTTTACATTAGTTTCTTCCCCATTGTGGTCTCTTCTGTTTTATCCCCCTGGACTATCTTCCTTCTGGAACTCAGCAGTAGCTGCTAAAACATCTTTGCAGGACCACCCTCCATTCTGAGAATACTCTGAGAATATAGTCTTCCCAAACATGTCCCAGTCAACAACCTTCTGCTTGTAGGGCCAATTGTAGGTAGATTTTTTTAAAGAGAACATCTTGCTTAGTAAACTTACTGCTAGAAATACACAGTGAAATAGCAAATATTCCCCATTGTGTGAGAAGTCAGCTCTAACTCCGCTTATGGAAGGGCTATGATTAGTAGGCATTGAATCAATCTGTCTGCACTGGCTGGCCATTTTGACAGGCTGAAATAGCTGGCCAGTGGGCTGCACTCATCTAGGTAGTCTAATTACGTTAAGGTTCAGTGCTGAAGACAAGCACATCCTGGGGCTGGTGGCAGAGGTCTTGAGACTGGGGTCATTAATTTTGCTATCCACAGTCAAACTATGTTGAAATCAGGGTAGGAGAAAGAGATAGTCTTTGAGTTTGTTTCAAAGTACACAAAGTATAAGAGGGGAAAAACCCACCACACCAGTGAGGTAATTTAAAAATCCACCTGTGGGATTAGCTATAATGATGACAAAGCCAGCTATTACCTCAGCAAGGAGTGGGTTGAAAGGCTTATATAAACTGACCATATGTCCTGACTTATTCAATCACAGAGGAATTATATATCATAAATGGAAAAGGCATAAACACTTTACATGCCTCATTACTTTGTTCAGCTTTGTACTGTCTCTTATTAACATAGATTTCAGCCCTGGAGCTTTCAAATTGCACAATCACTGTACTTTCCTTTAGTAATATTCATTTGTTCAAGACATTTTTAAACAGTCTTTGGGGAGTTATAGCCATCATAGATGGAGGATTTTCAGAATCCAGGCCTCACACAGATTGTCTGTATATTTGAGCCAAAATTAAGACCTCTCCAAGCCAAATAAAATTCAGATTTCCAAGTAAAGAGGTGGAGCCCCCCTACATCTAAGAAGGGAATTCAGAAAAAAGATCTGTCTGGAAAAGTGTTTGGCCTAACTGACCCAACTCAGTGCAATGTAACATTAAACAAGATTCTCTGTTACCTGTTCCACTGGGCTCTTCCCTCAATGTCTGCAAAGCCCGAACCAAGTAGGAGTATATTTTGATTCTAGTAAAATCATAAATCTGTTCACATCACAGGCAGCAGGGGATTTTAGCCATTTGTGTGCATGTGCACATGTGTGTGGCCTTTCAAGTCATCACATATTAAAAGTTTCTTAAACGCACCATGTCAACTCCCTCCCTGCAATCTGATTTAAGACTTTCTATCTTGACCTTACCATTGTCTGTTTACATTCTTGGGACTCTGTGATCAATAGGTGCATTTGCTAATTGCTCATGAAATGTTCATTAAAGGTATTTCAGAGTAAACTGGGTCAATCACCCACCTACAGGAAAACAAGTGACAGCTTCGTGTGCTTTCTCTGAAAAGTTAGAATCCTGTAATATGTTTCTCACTTTTTATGTACATATGTAGTTGGAAAAATTATTAAGCTATTTTCTTTTGTAATATATCTATGCAAGTACAATAGCATTTCGACTGTATTCCAACTTGTCTTACCTTGTGCGTGTCATGGAACTACTAATTAAAATGTAATATTATGGATATTTGGATAAAGTAATGTATGCATTGCATACTGGTGGGGTTGCTTTCTTTAGGAAGTTCTGTAATGAAGATTAAAGGATTCACCACCTGTGGTGACAGCCTGATTAAGACCACTGGGAAGGAAATTTCCATAATTAACCTTTAATCATAGCAGAAGAAATATCTTGCAAGTCACATATACTTTCAGTGGAATTTGAACTTTGATTAAAAGCTTGCATAGGTTTTTCAACAAAGAGTCTTATGGCAACTTCAGGACTATGAGATTCAACTTGGTGTGCCATATGCTTTCATGAACTGAAGCCTATTTTGACAAATAATCATCTAGCTGGAAAACTATACATTGCATGCAGGTAGAAACCAACAGGCAGGTTTTTCCCCCAAAAAATAAGATCCAAAAGTTAAATGATACAATTATAGCATATGTATTATGTTACTATACATTGCAAAATAACTACAGAATGCCATTCATTGAATAGAATTGGCATTAATGTAATGCATGCAGATTAATACGCATAGCTAGCTAGTGTAAAGCAACACTTAAAGAGTAACAATTAGTTTTTGCAATGAGCCAGCTATTTCTATTATCTCTTTGTGGCATACATAGCAACACTGTTAGAAGACCGGCTTTCACCAAGAAAACAGAAGAAAAGCTCACATCATCCCTCCTCTAGCATTTTGTGCAGGAGAGGTCCAACTACAGAACCACTGCCATCCAGTCTGCTTGGCTCACTCTGTCAACGTTGCTCTTGAATTTTAACTCACACTGGAGTCATTGTCATAATTTATTTATTTATTTAGGTTCTATACAGTAACATTATTTCATCATAAGGTTTCCTAAGTAAGCAACATTCAGAAATAGTTTACCATTTTCCCCTTCCATGCAGCACTAACCAGAGTTAATTTCAACATCACTGCTATTTATTTATTTATTTATTTATTTATGAGACTTCTATGCCTCCCCATTCGCCGAAGCCTCGGGGCGGCTCACATCCATAAATAAACTTCCATAGAATAATATAAATTAACAGTATAAATTAAGTCACCCTGGCCAAAGAATAAAATGAATAAATACTATTAACAATTAAAATGACATTTGAATAAAAAGGTCTTTGTCTGGCACCAAAAAACAAATAACTATTGTCTGTGAAAGCTCCTCCATCAATGTTGTCTTCAGCTGCTGCTGCCACCTTCAGGAGTGTCTTCACGAGTGCACTTCAGGAGTTTTCTCACCCTGTCACCATTATATTCATCAATTCTCTTCTGCTGGTGTTACTGTTACGCTTTCAGGAGGTGGGTGCATCTTAGTCTGATGTCTCTGCTTTGACAATTCTGCCTTGGGTAAACCACACTAGTAGACCAGCCCAGTGAGAGAGTTGGCCCCCTGATGGCATTGCTCTTGGTTTTTCTGACACTCTCAAATTCACTCACTACATTAAGGTGTGCATCCAAAGGGATGGACAAAGTGTTTGACTCTGGAAATGACAAACTTAGCCACAAACTAGTGGCTCTACTACTGAGGCAAGATGTAGCACAGGCAGTAAGGGCCTATCCTGCACAATACCGCAGAATAAGATTAAGCATAATTCTTGGAAAGCTCATTAATATAATCAGCATTCATCTCTACATTCCAACAACAGATGTTGTTGAAGAAGAAGAAATTAAACAGGTTTATGTGGGCATCCAAAAGGAAACTGATAACACACCAAAACAGGACATGATCATAATCAGGAATAAAAAGGTAGGAAACAAAGGAGAATTAAATGTTGTAGAAGAACTTTGTCTAGAGATCAGAAACAAAGCAAAAGAATGACTCATAGAATTTTATGACACTAGCCATCTGTTTATTGCACATACATACTTCAGGTAGCCAATCAAACAACTGTACACATGGACTTCACCAGACGATCAATACAGAAAGCAAAGAGTCTATGTACTTAAAAGTAGAGGGTGGAGCATCTGTATTCTTGCTGCCAAAACAAGACCAGGAACAGATTTTGGTAATGACTATGAACTCTTAATATCAAAAATCATGAAGAAGATGAAAAAGATCACCAACTGAATTAGAGTACCAAAATACAACATAAAAACATTTCTGAAGAATTGAAGGTCAACATGAAGAACAGATTTACACTACTTAACTGATTGTGAACCAGAAGAATTATAGACTGAAACCAGAGACATTATTAGGGAAGAAAGCAGAAAGGCCATTCCTGTGGCAAAAACAAAGAAAAAGCCTGGATGGATGAAAAAGAAATACTTGGAATTGATAAAGATAGGTGAGAAGTAAAAGGTGAAAAAAATATGGACAGAATCCTGAATGCAACATTTCAGAGCCTGGCATTTAGAGACACAAAGAACTATTACATTGGTCAGTGCAAAGAATTGAGAAAATCAGCAAATGAGGGAAAATCAAGAGACTTCTTCCAGAAGATCCAAGAACTCAAAGGGAAATGCAAACTAGATTAGAAGCTCTGAAAGACAAACAGGGGAACATATTATCTGAGCAGGATAAAATAAAGAGAAAGTCAAAACAATATAAAGAAAAACTATGCAAAAGTGAAGAAGTATGGTGGACTCCTTCAAAGAGTAACTCTGTGAGGAAGAACCTGCAATATTAGAAGGTGAAGTGGAAGCTGCTTTGGAAGCACTTGGAAGGAACAAAGCATCCAGAGCAGATAGGGTGCCAGTGGAGTTAATCCAAGCTGCAGTGACTGAATCAGTCTAAATCCTAACAAGAATATTCCAACCAATATGTAAAACAAAACAATGGCACCAACTAGAAATGTTCAGTATACATTCCAGTCCCTTAGAAAGGAGATGCAGAAGAGTGCAGCAGCTATGGAATGACTGCACTAATCAGCTCCTGATGAAAGTGAAAGAAGAAAATACAAAAGCAGGACTTCTGCTGAAGATTAAGAAAACAAAGATAAATAGAGGAAAATTACACAACTTTAATGTCAACAATGGAGAAATTGAAATTGTGAAAGATTTCAGTTGCAATTGCAACCTTGATCAATTATCAATTCAAAGGGAGACTGTGGCCAAGAGATTAAAAGACTGAGACTTAAAAAGGCAACACTGAAGTAACTAGAAATAATGATCAAGTGTAAAGATGTTTCACTGAAGATCAAAGCCAAGATCATCCACACTGTTGCATTCCTGATTACTATTGTCTGGGTGTGTAAGCTGACCAGTGAAGAAAGCTGGCAGGGGAAAAAAATGATGTGTTTGGAGAATAGCTTTGCCAGTACCCTGGACCAAAAGAAAGATGAACAACTGTGTCTTAGATCAGATCAAGCTAGAATTTTCCCTGGAAGGAAAACTGATAAAACAGAGGCTGTCATACTTCAGTCACATCACGAGACAGCAAGGCTTACTGAAGAAGATGATAATACTACAGAAAGTCAAAGGCAGAAGAGGAAGAGCAAGTATGAGATGAATCGATCCCATAAAGGAAGCGGCAGCTTTGAGTTGAGTTGAAAAGAGCTCAGCAGGGTAGTCAAGGACAGGACAATTTGGAGGGTTCTTATAAGTTGGAGATGCCTTGATGACACATAACAATAGCAAGATTAAGTACTGCTACGAAAGTCCCTGAAAAATTGAATTCTCTTCCACAAGGATCTGTTACCATCTTTAATATCTGATATGTGCCTGTTTATATTCTTGCATTTTAAGTGGCTTAATTAGTCTATGTTAATAGCAGAAACATTTTTTTTTGTTCAGTTGCAAAGTCGTGCCCTGACCCATCACAAAACCATGGACAACATTCCTCCAGGCTCTCCTGTCCTCCACCATCCCCCGGAGTCCACCCAAGCTCACACCCACTCCCCAGTGACTCCAAGAAACACTTTGCTGATATAGTATTAGAAAATGTGCTGTTGAGGAAACCCATCACTGTAGCTGATGTTATTTAGACAATCATAAGCCTGCTCAAGTAGAAACAGGAATACATTTAGGATTCTTAGAAGCATCAGTATAAGGGGGGTGGTATTCTTTTTTGCATCTGATAAGGGTAGGCCTACTCCATGAAATCTTGTATCACAATCAATGCGCTCATTTTTAAAGTGCCACCAGCATATTGTCTGATTGGCAAAATGGGCTAATGCAGCTTCCACTCTAGAATTTACAATCCCCTAATTCTTTATTTGGATACTTTCCAGAGAATATCCATTTTCATCTATTATAGCAAAAGCAACAAAGAGTCTTGTGGCACCTTAAAGACTGATGAATTTATTATGGTGTGTGCTTCTGTGAATAAGCTTTCCATGCAACTGATGAAGTGGACTGCAGTCCATGAAAGTTTATGCCATCATACATTTATCATGGCACAAGCTTTCTTGGGTAAGCTTTTTGCATAACTCTTGAACTGAAGCGCTGTTTGTGAAAGCTTATGCCATCATAAAGGTGTTAATCTCAAAATATCACCAGAAAGTCATTTTTTCATTTGTATAATGGTATATATCTTGTCTTTTATTCTGTTTGTAAGGCACCAGATAGGGTGACTATGTGTCTTAAAGGATGGCCCTTGATTTGAAGAGCTGTCAGAGGGCACTTCTCTACTTAGATGCTCCTGTCTGGGCCATCTGGTTTGAAGATAAAGAAACATAAGTAGGGAAAAGAGGGGCCTGGAAATCCAGCCTTTCCCATGATAGTGAGATGTGTTGTATTTTTCTTCTAGTTGTTATTTCTAAATGTGCATCTATACATATAAATCTGCATATGAACTTTTTGGCACACTGATGTCCTCATTTTTTGGTAATGTGTAAGTGGCCACCTTGCCACCAGGTATCTCAAACCAACGGGGTAAGAGTGAGACCAAGGCACCTTGCTCTATTTTAAGGGTAGCAATTTGTGACCCACCAGTTGTTTCGGCCAGCAGCTTCACCAGCCCTCACCCCTGATCACCCCTGTTCTATGCGCATCTTGGCTCATTTGTATAGCTCCATTGTCACCATATGTTATTGAAGAGCGATACTCTTGCTGCTACCAGCAGGGAGTGGCTAACAGAAGGGGCAAATGGGTTCTATAAAGGTGATGATGTTGCCCTGGAAAATTAGAGTCTGTCATAGACTGATTTAACTGTTTAGGTCAAGGACAACATGAAGGAACAATAATAATGTTAGATGATTCTTGATCCTTGTTCTACTAGAGCAGGCGAAAACAACTTGCAGAATATCACCCACTGGCCACTCCGCAAACCTCCTGGGCTCATGGCCTACCTGAGTCTATAAAAACGAGAGTCTGGTAGACCCTGACTGGTTCAACTTAGTTTGTAACTAGTGAGTTGCATTTTCACTTTGGTGTGGCATGACTTCTGTAGGCTTATATTAGAAGTTTCCTTTTGAGTAGACAATGGTTTAAAAACAAACAATGCAAGGGCCTTACTTTAACCTTCCTGTGGATTACTCTGCCAAGAGTAGCTATGAAGTTGTTTAGGCACATAATCAGAGCTACTAAACCAGCAATTAATTATGCTATTAATCATTGTACTTACATTAATTATAGCATAGAGGAATCACCTAGCAAAATGAAAGTCACATCTATCTAAATTCAGCCTACCTTCTGGAGCATGAAACAAGTTTCAAGATACAACATTAATTCTGCAAGGAATCAAGAGATGGAGAGATGAGCATATTATTGCCATTTTGTTGGGTATCTGTTCAAACAAACTGTCTTACTACCAAGTGGTTTGCTGCTAACACAGATATATCAGGCCTTATTTCAGGGACATAAAGAGAAATAATCATAACATAAACATATAAATGTAATAGTCATATTACATTTTTCTCTTATAGAAACACAAGGTTTCATCCATTTTAGTCAGTTATTTAGCTAAATACTTTAAAGCCAAATTTTAGGGCACAAAATTCCCTAAAGGCAGTTCCCAAAATAAAACAATAACCATTAGAATAAAAGATAGTGGCAACAATAAAGCAAACCAAAGAGTCATGTGGCATCTTAAAGACTAACACATTTATTCTGAAATTAGTTCTGATACATTTTGTCCACTTCATCAGATGTATGAAACATTAACGATCTGATGACATGAATAAATGAAAGCATATGCCAGAATGAATTTGTTAGCATCTAAGATGCTATGAAAGTATTTGTTGTTTTTGTTGTAACAGACTGATCTGGCTACCTCTGCAGAAATAATAAAACAGATATCCTACCCAAAAAATACTAAAACAGGGGGAAAAAACTACTGCAGTAAAGGTCAACTGCAGAAGACTATGGAAAATAAATAAATCAAGACCTGAAGTCCTGTAGTGATAGGCCAATTAATGCATTCCAATTCATGGGCGCACTGTAGGAAAGGCCATCTGATTGCTATCCAAGCAGAGTGAGCAAGAATGGCTACCATTGCCAATGACAAGGTTCCCAGCATCCCATTCAAGTACTGACTACATCCAATTAATCAAGTTTGTATGGTTGTATCCCATTTAATATCTCGAGCAGGGGTGTACAACCTTTTCAGCCCTGAGGACCATCTGGTATTGGATCGAATGGGGGGCAGCACACACATGAGGTATAGGAATAATGCTTCATCTTTTCCAAACTTCAGGAATGTTACCAGTGGGAAAAACAGCAATCTCATAAGTCATGTATTAGACCATATTCTGGCACCATTTAATTCATTTTCCATGCTGTTCTTTTCCTCCATTCACTTGCCTAAATCTACAAATTTAGAAAGATCTACACTGAAATATCTTATCAGATATGTGTCTTAAACATTTTTTTTCATGCTACGCATTAAAGGATCTTCCCGTGTACCATCTTTTACACTATCTACCTATCTGCTCATGGGGAAATCACAACAATGGCAACACCCTTATCCCTAACACTGAAATGATGTGCTTCAGGAAGACAGTCAAACAACACAGCTTTCTGGATGGAACAAACTGATCTGCCATTTTCTTACCACCCACATGTCCCATGTAAAATGTCTATAAATTGGAAGAGCGATTGAGATGTATCAGTCACCTATCTATCCATTTAGGTCCACTAAGTACTACACAGGAGACAGAACTGAACACTATGAAAAACCAAATCCAATTTCAATGAAAAGAAATAATAACCTACTAAGATCATATCTAAGGGGCTGCAGGTGGCGCAGTGGTTTAAACCGCTGTGCTGCTGGGCTGGTTGATCGAAAGGTCGCCGGTTTGAATCTGCACAATGGGGTGAGTGCCCATTGCTCCATCCCAGCTCCTGCCAACCTTGCCGTTCGAAACCATGCAAGTAGATAAAAAGGTACCACTTCGGTGGGCAGGTAACAGCATTCCATGCACTTTGGTGTTTAGTCTTGCCAGCCACATGACCACGGAGACTGTCTGTGGACAAACGCTGGCTCCCTCGGCTAGGAAACGGAGATGTGCACCACCCCCTAGAGTCAGGCATGACTGGACTTAATGTCAAAGGGAAACCTTTATCTTTTTACCTTTTAAGATCATATCTACTATACCCAAAACTGTGGAAGCACAAATACAATAGTACCCTACCTTCTAGAAGGAAAGTCAGTCTAAAAAGATCCATTAATCGGCGATATCAAAGACTGCTCTGGAAGGTCCAGAAGAATCACACTGTTGTTGTGTCTTTCCCTGTGTAAATCATCAGCCAGAGCAATAAAGGTAATTTCAGTCCCAAAAGATGTCTCAAATTGGACTGAAACTGATTGAGACAGCTGGCTGCATCTGAAAGCACCTAGGATTGTCCTGCCATATCTACCTTGTCCAGAAAGGGCAGAGAGAGACTGACCTATAATTGTCCAAAAACAGATTCTAGAGATGGTTACTTCAGGAAAGAGGTGACTTCCCCTCTCAAAGCACATGGAAAATCCTACAACACACAAAGAGGGCCTGAAGAGCACGAGGGAAGCTATAGACAGGAGAGTAGCAATGCTAAATTAGAGCTCTCCCTTAAAGTGACAAAGAGCATTTTCACACATGGGTTTTAAAATTGCCATTGAGGTTTGTCTCACTTGTTTTTATTTCCAAAATAAGTTAAAGTACAACTCCACAGAAAACATGCACTTTGTTTTGCTTAGCTTGAGAAACTGTTGACACATGAATTTTATTAAGAAATTACACAAGATGGGAGGAATAGACAAAAGATACAGAAGAAAATTGAAGTCAGTAACCCAACAAGCATGGAATGATGTAACTAAACACAGGTATAGAATAACATCATCTTTCCCACCCAACCAAGAAAACATCAATGCCAAGTAGTGACAGGGTTTCTGTTATGGGCTGAACTCTTGATCTAAAACTGCTTGAGCCCAGAAATCTCACGTTTCTGTTGGAAAGATTGTATATTAGAGACACGTATTACACAAATATTTTTATGGTGATGCACTTGTTCTGATCTGTGACTCATTTTTTTTAAACAAAGGTCCTTTGGCATTCAGTATTGGATAGCCTCAATGTATTACAAATGCATAATTACTCTATCACATTGTAAAATATTATGTTTGTTTACATTTGATCAACAGCCAGAAAATCCATCATGCTATATGGCTTTACAAAAAAATACAGTTTCATTATACTGAGAATAGGAAAGAGAAAGCATACAATCCAGTTAGACTCACCATTCTGTAAGGCACAGGAGGTTGGTCTCATTATCCATTTCTGGGCACAGTTTTAGGAGTTCAGTAAGATGAAATGAGAGCGGCTTGTGTGCCATGAGAAATGAATAGATTTAATAAGCCAAGGTTCTTCAAAACCCTAGATACCTGTCTATGGAACAACTTCCTAACTGTGGCCCAGATAGTGCCAAATTTGTCATCTTTTCAGTGCAAGGCTAAGACGGTCCTCTTTTTGGAGACCTTTAAAGACTTACTTGGTCAAGCAGGGACTTGAGGGCATTACCAATCCCATCTGTTTTGCAGAGTCATTTTTGCTATTGTCTGTTTTAGCCGTTTTGACAATCTTAATGCTTTTTTTCTGATTTTATTGCATTTTTATTGCTTGATTTATGGTTTATTGTAAATAAATAATATTGTAAATTATCCATAAATAGTTTCAATTGTGGGGTAGTATAGAATTATATAATAAAAATACATGTACAAATTCAGAGCAAGGATTAAAATAGTTCATAGTGCCCTGTCTCTCAGTGGTCATTTTGTGGCACTGCACTCATTTTGTGGCAAAATGCACTCATTTTGTGGCACATTATTTGGAGGTAAATCAGGGTTGCCACCTCTTGAAATTATCAATTCTAGTATCTGGGTGGGGCCCAGGATTTGAGTCATGAGCATTTCTGTGAAAAGGTGGGGCCAAGAAGTAGCAATTTTCCCAGCTTGAATGCAAATAAATAAGCACAGTGTATGACAGCAACCTAAACACATTCCTATTGGATTCTAATGAGACTACATCCAACTAAATTGTCACCAACTATGATGGTGACAATCATATTGCAATGCCCTTCAATCACAATACCGATGTGTATAGAATATTAATGTTTATTATAAGCATTATAGATGAAATATAAGTATTTAAACTTTGCTTATTTGTCTTCATATATTCAAATCTAATTATTAATAACAGAATTCCTTTCCTGTCCAGAAAGGAAGAAGAGATCAACCATCAGTAATACTAAGCTAAACCTGGGCCTAATTCCCGGATTATTCTTCACAGGCATCATGCTCAGGGCATGCTGCTTGATCACTCCTGCTTGGTTTCTCACACCAGAGGGAGCAGCTAAGCAAACCAGGAATTCAACAATAAAAATAATCTTCATATTATATCTGAATCAAACTCCTAGTTTAGTACTCCTGTCATTATGCTATTTCACTGTAAAGGAATGAAAGGAAAACAGCAATTAAAACTCTTCTCCAGAAGCTGAGTGATAAAACTAATGTGACAATTCATGTCTATAATCTCAACTGCATGGAAGCAATAAAAGAAGCAAATATTTTGAGGAATCTTCTAATTAACATTATACAGGTCTTTGCAGAATGTGAATCACTTTTGTGTAAGCATTATGGAATAAGTTTGTCTATGGGTAGAAGACTGCTAGATAATATAGTGCTATAATGAGCCACCCCGAGGCTTCGGCAAATGGGGCAGCCTAGAAATTTTCTAAATAAATAAATAAATAAATAAAATAATGAGAGCTGTTTTAACTGATTGCAGAAAAACAAAGCCTGAACAATGCTAAAAGGTGCTAGTATGGAAGCAGCTTAATGTCTATTCTGAATCTTCTAAAACAAAACAAGAAAAAAGGAAAGCTAAGCTTATTTGCACATCCTCAGTAATCCGGTTAGTGAGAGATGTACGTTCTGTGGGCGGATAAATACTGTTCTCTCCATGGAAGTTATATGCCTCTTCCTCCTTCCGACAAGGCCCATAAGAGGAAATAGAGAAAGCACAGGTGAACAATTTATCTGAGTAATCTGTGGGGAGAAGAAGCAAATGGTGCAGTCTAGAATCAATGCCCTTTCATACAGACGGGATTCCTGAAGTAATGGACATGGAGCCTTTATGTCAGCCATTATGCTAGGGCACTTTGTTTTTCCAAAAATTGGAAAAAAGCACAGAGCAGCACTTTTTCCAGCTGATCACTCAAACTCTTGCATTTCCCTTTTGTGTTTACTTTTGAAGACCCTCGAGATTTGTTTAAATTCTAAATATTTGGTTACTCATCGGAATGAAAGCCAAGCTATCTAATGTTTGTGATCCACCCATCATAGTCTTAAGTATATTCTCTGTGTTCTCTTAAAATGCATTAACATGCTTTTAAAATATTTAAATTAAATGCAGGCTTTCTTCTGCAGCTGTTTTCAGCCCTATTTTGCTTATGCCCCAGTGGAGTTCCTTTCACATTATGAGTGAATGAGGGTCAGGAGAGGAGGAGCAGCTTCATGCAGGCTCAGCACAATCTAATGTAATCAATGTAAACATGCACTGTAACTACAAGTCAGCTTCATGGGGAAAGGATTCGTTTTTACAAGAAGCTTGCATGTTACCTCATCTGAAAGACATTGGCTACAATCATGGCAGTGTCAGAACTGCCTAATCATTCCAGAATCTCGTGGGGGGGGAGAGGGAGCCTAACTTGTGTTCATGTGTCAGTGTGGGTGTGTGTTTGAGAGTGAGAGAATGTGTGTGCACAAATATACGCATAGGCATTTCCCTTCTCTCTTTCCTTGTGAAGTTAGTGACAGACACACACAAACTATTGCAAGGGCACAGAAAGGCCAAAATGAATTGGGTGCAGGACAGCTTTTCCAGGGTAAGATTTCTGTAAAAAAACTCAACATGTTTTTCATTTTACTGTTCCTAGCCTCACTATCGCCTTTGCCATTCAAGTACAACATGCCATCCAAGAAGGCGTTTCTCTTGTTTGAGTACTTTAATTGAACTGAGATCTGTTATTTATGGTGATACCTTGTTGTCCTCCTTCCTGGATTTATTGTTGTTGTTTTTAGCATCTGTGATTATTGATTTTATTGTAACCCACCTAGAGAATCCTTTTTGGACTAGTGGGCAGCATATACATTTTAGAACAATTAAATAAAGCATGCCTCCTTTTTCAGTGAACAGGACAAACATGTGAATGGTGCCACTCATCACATCTAATTTGGCCCTGAGATTGCAAAAGCAGAGGACTAGTGGAGCACTTGGAGGGCCAAGATATAAATCTGGTTGGTTGTTGTGCAAGCCTTGTACAGAACCTTACTTTCCACAGTTATTATTTTGCTATCCTTTTTCCTATTCCCTACCATAGCACAGAGGATAAGCGACCTGGGACCCCCATTAATGAATATGCTCAAGCCCAGCTGCAAGATATCATCAAGAAGATGCGAGAGAGGACAGCCACCTATAAAGAAAAAATGACCGATCCAGTCATCTCTTCACCTGAGCCCAGCCCAACAGCCAGTAAGTTCGTGGAAACTGTAGGCCATCTATTTTCATATATTTAAGGTGTCTGAAGGTAATAAAGTACCGTTGTCAAGCAGATCTTCAAATGACTTTAAACTGATTCATTTCCAGCAGCATGATGGGGATGTTGAACCTCTTTCAACCTGAGTGAAGAATTCCATTTGGTATTGCCTTCCTGTGGTGGGTGGAGCTGTAGAAAAAAGGGGGTTGGGCCAAAGGCAATCGGGAAGGAACAAAAATTTAAGAAATACAAAAATAGAATAGGGTAGCCTATATATAATCATGAAAGGAAAAAATGCCTCCTCTTATCAGCACTTCAGTACCTGTGGCCTTACAATTTGAGAGGAAGAGGAACAAAATAACATGTTACTGGTCAACAATGCAAGTCTTCTCTAGTTTATGAGTGAAAAGCACTAAAGTAGAAGGTGCTCACCATGCTATCTAGTCATTTCCTTCTCTCTAGTAATCTGCAGGATCAAAGCACAACAGATGCAAATTGGGATAAGAAGAAACAACCTTTTAACAGTCAGGCATCCCCATTTCTATTCTCCGCTATATCAAGTTGTCAGTGCTGAATTGGGGCAAATGGCATGGTAGCTTTAAAGAGGAAGCCTTTCTCATTATGCTTCAAAAAGCCATTGAGGAAGGCTTTGATAATTATAAGCATCCTATAAATATATGTAAATAAATAAATAAACCATACTAGCCTAAAGCCCTAGAGTGGAACTTACAACCATTCAATATTATTATAAATACTGCATAGATAGATATAAGATATAATTTTGCAAGGATGAAGGAAGTGATCACACAACAGTTTTACAGACTAGGAAATAATTCAAATCAGACTGGCTTATTTTCATCAATACACTGTTAGCACCTGATGACCAGTCCAGTAAATAGTTTGTTATGCTTCTAATATACCAATTAGCATTCATAGGCAAAAGCTGCATAACTAGGGTGGCCCTACCATAAAGCAACGTGATGCAGTTGCTTTGAGCAACTATTGAGCAAGGGTTCTATTTTCTAACTTCTAGTCTTGTTTTCTCTGGTCATCTTAACTGTGTTCCAGTCTAGGTTGAAGGATTAAAGTGTCGTACTGTGTAAGCCTAGTATTATCTACTGAGAAGTAAGCTCATTGAGTTCAGTGGGACTTAGGTAAATCTGTTTAGGGATCCAATGGTTGGACCTATACTTTTGTGTCAGTGGGTGCTAAACTGACCTGGTCCCTCACCAATCAACCCCAGTTAAAACATTTGCATCTAATAAATGTAGATCTAATGCATACTACTCAGAAGAGAATGAAAAATGCATTTTGCTTTTCATACCTCCTGTGAATTACATAATTGCATAGGTGAATATATAAGAATGCTGATCTCCATCTTCCTTGCCACTTTTCAGAGGCAGTATCCATTTTGCTGACACTTGTTTACAGAGATCCCAGAGAACTGCATATCCTAGTATTCTGTATGTTGTAGCTTCAGGGTGTATTTGAGAATCAAATTCAAGTCCACCTTTTTGGAAATTTATCCTAGCACCCAAAAAGAAACCCCCACCCCCTCCACCAAAAGAAGAAAAGAAGGAAGAGAAAAAAGAGGAAGAGAAAAAGCCAGAAGAAGTTAAACCAGAGGAACATTACTGTGACATGCTGTGCTGCAAGTTCAAGAGACCACCTGTGAAAGAATACATGAAGAAAATGAAGCTACCAGATAGTATAGATGCATACACAGGTAAGCGGAATGATTCTGTACAGAAAGAGATGCTGTAGATATGATGAAATTATGGACCACTTCTATACAGATGTATAAAGGCCTCTGTTGATATCAGGGTTCCTTCAGGACAAAGGCTCCTGCTACTGCACTAAGTACTAAAATGAATACCAGTGTCCTTGCAGCAGTCAGCCTTCCCAGAGTCCCCACCTCCATGTGGCCCACCGGGCTATACCCTCTGGCCAGAAACTCCCTGATCCCCAATTCAGGGCCAGACACTGGATTCAGCACAGAGCAACCCAAGGATTGGGAGAAAAGGATTTTATTTGAAAGGCTAACAAAATAGAGGTGGAGGGTCTAAAACCACTAAAATGCATAAGGTACAGTCATACCCAGGAAAGGAGGGGAAGGGAAAGGAGAATTGGAGAGCAGCACAAACACAATTTACATTTGTTTGGAGCACCCCAAGACCCCAGGACCTGTTGGCCTCCTTGGACACAAAATAATGAAGTGGCCCTAGCCCTAGCTCTAAACAGAGAATATCAGACATAGTCTCCCCAAATACAAGGTAGCACCACGTTCTCCTGCAGAGCTTCCAGCAGCAAAAGGGAGCCTCTTCTTGAAGAGAAACTCCAAGCCTTCTCTGTTCCCGTCATTTATCCCCCTGTCATTTATCCGATGACTCATGGGGTGACATTGCATGACATATTCCAGGTGAGGACCATTTGCCTTTTATTGCCCCCAATCTCCTGCTTCCTTAGGAAGTGCAAATTCCCCTGTCCTTAGCTATAATTTACAATTATCTCTCTTTTTGCATTCCCAAGCCCTACCTGGTCCTCTTGCAGCCTCGACACCTGGGTCTCCTTGAAGCAACTCCTGGCAACTGCAGCCATTCCCCCAGGATGTCAGTTAACCCTTCTGCTGCAGACTGAGTATTAGGCCAGTTCACATTACAGCAATGATTAAAACTAGTTCATAAAATTTCTCCTTTTGCTGCCCATTGCTAATCTTTAGCACAACTTCAAAACCTTCATCCCTTGATTTACCTTCACATCCAACTGGTACAGGGCCGGGGCATCTAGGCTACTAATCCGTGTACAATACTGTGATCACATCTACTACGATACTGGAGGATTTGTATTGGCTGCCAACAGCTTTCCAGGCTCTGTTCAAGCATTTGGTTTTATCCTTTAAAGTTCTAAACTAGTGTTTCATCAAATAGTCCAAGTCATCCATTTCCTTCATTGCAAAGGAGGGTCTGAGTGAAATGAACACTCTGGTACAAGAGGCTGGGGAGGTGAAAATTTAAAGTACCATATTTTTTGCTCTATAAGATGCACTTCCCCCCCTCATCTTATAGAGCGTCTTATAGAGCATCTTACAGAGTGAATATGTGCATCTTATAGAGCGAATATGTGTGTGCAGTAAGTCTGTCAGATGTGCAGCCCATGGGGAAGTGATGGGGAATGTGCCTGTGATTATGTGTCCATTTGTTTCAGAATATATTTTTCTTGTTTTCCTCCTCTAAAAACTAGATGCGTCTTATGGTCAGGTGCGTCTTATAGAGCAAAAAATACAGTAATTTTCTTCTTGGGGAGGAAGACAGGAATTCCACTTACATTTTGAGGTGGAGGTGGTAGCTAAGTTATTATTTTAATTGCATTCTGTGATGATTATCCTTCTCCAGGATCACACGAGGAACTAATTGAGACATAAGTAGACTGAAAATCTAGTCCTTCTAGAACATTAACAAATTTAGAGGAGTAAATAATATCCTCTAATTTCAGCCACTTGCCTTTTACAGTTTTCTCTCTATAAATCAAAAATAGTTTGAGGAAAAAAATACTCCTACCCCATGCTTTTTATGTAAAAAAAAAAAAAAAAAGGTGCCGGAACTCACGTTGCCCGCAGTAAGCGCAGGACCACACACACAGCCAGCAGAGTGTCCCAAGCCCCTCACTAGCTCACTATCAGATAGCAGACACAATAGCAGGCTGCAGGCACTATGTTAATGATGTTTGCTGCTGATCTGCTACGATTCAAAATCACTTCGTAAAATCCATTGGGAAAAACGGTGCTGGAACGCTGTTCCTGTGCATTCGATGACAAAAAAAGCCCTGCTCCTACCTGCCTATGCCCATTCTGTTTAGTGTGTGAGGTTTCATGACCCCAAACAATGTACGCATCTACAGGCACAAAATAAAGCTAACTACAGATCATTTTGGTTTTGAAAGCCAGGAAAAGAAGAAAACCCCTCCAGTAAAATCCATTAGGAAAAGCATGTTTATGCTGATTTGAAGTTTACAGGCCAAAGTATTGTTATGCTCATTGCAAGTCAATAGACCCACCATTGTTATACAGTTTTTGTGGATAGCCATTAATGCAGGTACAATTAAGTCTTACATTACCTATAGGGTCTAAAACCTAAAATGCTGATTCTAAGGTTCTGGAGGAAACTTTCAGTCAAAGAATGGCCTTTCATATAAAATATTTGCCTTGCTTGAAGCAGTTTTGTCTGGGATGACAACATGAACCCCAAAAGAAAGCCAGTTAGAAGAATGGATGAAAATGCTTGTAGCAGTCTGGGATTCTTTATAGCTTGGTTTCTCCACCCTGACAGCTCTTCCTGAACTCTCTGAGACTTTGTCCTCTTCCACAGGCATTCAGGAAGCACTGCTAGGCTGAAGAAGCCTATCTGCAAAGCAAAAAAGCTGTTCTTGCTTTCAGCAACACTGAGCTTTTCTCCAAAAAGCTTTCTGCAAAGTGGAGTCCTGGAATTCCTCCTGGGCTGCAAACCTTTTTCCAGAGAGGTCTATCCTATTAGAGTTTTTCTAAAGCTCTTGAGTCTCATTTATTCTTGCCTGCAACAGCCTGAGAGAGGAACTCTTCCTGAATGCTCATGAAAGAGGGCAGCATCTAGTGCTCTCACAGAAGTTCAAGAGATGCTGTTGGGATGAAGAAGCCACTCTTTAGAGTCTCGTGCTGCTGTATGTGCACTAGGAGTTTTTAATAAATGAATAAATAAAAAGAGATCCTTGAAGCACTTCCTAAACTTAAAAGGGTGTATGAAAACACTGTTCCCCTCCCCAGAAAAAAGTAATAGAGTTTTCCCCCTCCCTATATAAAAGGAAGAAAAAACACCTCTTTTGTAAGGGAGAAAAAAAATTCTGAAACAGGGGCCAGAGGTCAATACAGCACTGCTCTGAAGGGCTTGTTGCCTGTGTCTTTAGGGACCATCTATCTCATTATGAACCTGCACAGTTAGTAAGATCAGCAAGAGAGGCCCTTTTGAAGACAGCCTTATTTACTGATGCCTGTTTGTCAGTAACACAGGTCTCCCTTCTGTTGCTCCTAAATTCAGGAGCATATTCCCATTCAAGTTATGAATTGGCTCCCACTCTCTGTGTTAAGGAAAGAGGCCTTACACATACTTCTTTTAAATTTGGCTTTTTAGCTGTTAAGATTGTTTTGCCTTTTAAAAGCAATAGTTAATGTTTTTATGTCACTGCTGTTCTTTTTTTCTGAAATATTTATAAATCACCTTGGCTGAATTCTGAAAGGCAATATAGAAATACATGTCTTAACAAACAGTCTGTAAAATGGGACCCATTATTAATTTGAAAATTGGTCTGTTTGGAGTAAGTTTGGTGCACAGTTAAGCCAATATATAAAAAGGCAATTGGTTCTCAGGATACAATTAAATTGAGAATTCATTAAAATTTTCCTAGGATGTTTTGTTGCATCTACAGAACAATGCATTAACAAATCTCAAACAAGAAGAGGTGTTTTAAGAAAGATGTACTTTTGTTGTTTTCCAGATCGTCGCTATATAGGATGGCTGTTCTTGGTCACCGTAGCTTATAACTGGAACTGCTGGTTTATCCCACTGCGATTAGTATTCCCAGTTCAGACATCAAGTAACATGATATACTGGATCATTATAGACATCTTATGTGATATCTGCTACATCTGTGATCTGGTGATATTTCAGCCCCGAGTACAATTTGTGAGGGGTGGAGATATAATAGTAAGTAAAAGTGCTTGTTTGGTAAGACATGAGAAATCACATCATCCCTGAGAAAGCCCCTATAGTATAGTAATGTTATTGCACCAAAATGCTTCTAACATGGCAATTGCTCAGTAGATCTAACTGATCATTTCAGATCGTATTCTGTGGCTCCTCATAGTTTTTTTAACCCATGATGAGCCATGGCACCCATGGACAGCAATTTGCACACCCAATCCCAACTAAGGTTGTTGTGTCATCTGCACCCTGTGAGTGTGGGCTATGTAAAGGATGTCTTAAAACAGATAATGACCTGGTTTGTATGGCACAACAACCCATGGTGGCTTGTTGTGATATCAAAGCCTGAAGCTCGCTCGCTCGCTCGCTCGCTCGCTCACTCCTTCCTTCCTTCCTTCCTTCCTTCCTTCCTTCCTTCCTTCCTTCC